>NC_057710.1:34341027-34358302 GCF_004010195.1 Chiloscyllium plagiosum
TTACTAACTGTACCTCTTGTGCTCACATCCAAATCATTTATATAAATGACAAAGAGTAGAGGGCCCAGCACCGATTTTTATGGCATTCCACTGGTCACAGGCCTCCAGTCTGAAAAACAACCCTCCATCACCACCCTCTGTCTTCTACCTTTGAGCCAGTTCTGTATCCAAATGGCTAGTTCTCCCTGTATTCCATGAGGTCTAACCTTGCTAATCAGTCTCCCATGGGGAACCTTGTCGAATGCCTTACTGAAGTCCATATAGATCACATCTACTGCTCTGCCCTCATCAATCTTCTTTGTTTCTTCTTCAAAAAACTCAATCAAGTTGTGAAACTTCAAAGGGTTCATAAGCCAATGTTGGTGGATTTGAGCTATCTGAAAAGGCTGCACAGGCTGGGGCTGTTTTTCCTGGAGCATCGGAGGCTGAGGGGTGACCTTATATAGAGTTTACAAAATCATGAGGGGCATGGACAGGCTAAATAGACAAAGTCTTTTCCCTGAGGTGAGGGAGTCCACAACTAGAAGGCATAGGCTTAGGGTGAGAGGGGAAAGATATAAAAGAGACCTAGAGGCAACGTTTTCACCCATAGGGTGGTACTTGTATAGAATGAGCTGCCAGAGGAAGTGGTGGAGGCTCGTATAATTGCAACATTTAAAAGGCGTTTGGATGGGTATATGAATAGCATGGATGGATTGGACCGAAGGGTCTGTTTCTGTGCTGTACATCTCTATGACTTTATGACACTAAGACTGGAAGAGGCGGAATGGAAAGACAGGGAAGATGGTAGGGACAGTCATAGAAATATTACAAAGTTAGAGGTGAACAGGGCCTTGGTTAAATCAGGGATGTGAATTTTATGTTGGAAGCATTTGGAACGAGGAATCACATTCAGTCAGCAAGGACAGGGGTGATACGTATGGAAGAGGAGAATAGGATGTGAGCAGTAGAGTTTTGGATGGGCCACAGTTTACAGACAATGAAATATTGGTGATTGGCCAGACAGCATGGGAGTCTCAGGTTGACAAAGGCATGTATGAGTCTTTCTGCAGGAAATGAGCTGAGGCAAAGCACAAGCTTTCACAGTGCTGCTCCTTCATCAGGTAGCTCGTCTGAAGATGAAGAAGCGCTCCGAAAGCTTATACTTCTAAATAAACCTGTGGACTATAACCTGGTGTTGTGTGATTTTTAACTGTGAGATGAAGTGGGTGAGCTTTAGACGAAGAGGATATGATCGGATGCTTAGCTTCAGAGTGAACAGGATTTCAAGACTGTAATAAAGGATGGAATCAGTGGGAATCTTGGTGTCCAGTTAAAGAAAATTATAGCTCATTTATGACTGGCTGTTAAGCAAGCAATCTGAAAACACAGAGGAAGTGGAATTGAGAAGAGAAATAACAGGTAGAACTGGGTGTTTTTGGCATACACGTGGAACCTAATCCAATGTTTGTATCTGATTCAATTTTAAAAAGGAAGTCTAAGATAGACCCTTGTGCTAATAGTGATAGAGGTAATAGGAAAGGAAAACATTGTTGGAATGCTTTGGTTAAGGATGGATGGATAAGGTAGAACCAAGTGATGGCTGTTCTATTGAGTTGAACAACAGCTCCCGTTTTTTTGACAGTAGCTGTTGGTAATAGGTTCATAGACCTCTGTTACACAGAAGGAGGCCATTTGGCTGATCATGTCTGCTCTGGCCAACAAAGAACTGACCACACTGATTCCATTTTCCAGTTCTTGGCTCATAGCCCAGGAAGCCATGGCAACATAACTGAACAATCTCCTCACTCTCCTCTTACTTTCCACCTCTTACCTTAAATCTATGCCTCCTGATTATTGACCACCCTACTATTAGAAGTACCTTCTTATCTGAAATAAATCCACGAAGGCCAGTATCGTGTCACCAAGACACTCTTTATTTATGCATGCATAGAACATGACTGGCCCAGCTGGCACAGAGCCAGCTCCAAGAGTGAGCATAGCCCAATATGCTTGTTTATATCTGACAGCCAGGACTCCCTGATTAACAAGGTTAACAGTTCCAATCAAGGAATTAAGAGATCCACCTGCCTGACATAATTCCAATCATTACATTATCCACCCTATCTATCCCTTCATAATCTTCACACCTCTATCAGGTCACCTCTCAACTGCTCCATGGAAAACAAGCCCAGCCTATCCAATCATTCCTCATAGCTCAGACCCTCCAGGCAACATTCTAGTAAATCTCCTCTGCACCAAACATTATGCAATTATAAGCTTCCTATAGTGTGGTGACTAGAATTGCACACAGTATTCCCAGTTGTGGCCCAACCAACATTTTATATAATTTTAGCATAACTTCCTCGCTCTTGTATTCTGTGCATCAGCTACCCATGTATCCTATGATAACTGCAGGGATCTATGGCAATGAACACCAAATTTGCTTTGATTTGCAGAGTTTCCAGAGTTTTACTCTACCTCTCATAGAGTAATTTCTTTCCCTGTTATTCCTTGCAAAGTGCATTCCCTCCTACCTTTTTCAGTGCTCTGCCCAGTAGACCATTTCAGTGATATATTCCTATAGATTACCGCTCTCCTCCTCACTATGTACCAACATATCAATTTTAGTGTTTTCTGTGAATATCTTGATCAAACCCCCTACATTGCAGTGCAAATCATTAAATGTATAAATGGCATAACCAGCAAGGGCCCCAGCACCAAGCCCTGCAGATGCTTATGTAAAACAGACCTCCAGTCACAGAAACATTCTCTAACATCACCCTCTGTTTCCTGCCTCTCAACCACTTTTGGATCCAATATACCATTTTGCTTAGGACCACATGGGCTCTTACGTTTTTGATCAGTCTGCAATGAAGACCTAATCAATGTTGTCCATGTTGATCACATCAAATGCATATTCTCACAAACACTCCCGATTACCAAAACTTTGATCATATTTGTCAAATTAACTTCCCTTAACAAATCCTGGTTTACTATTCCTTAATCCATTTCTCTCCAAGTATAGTATTCAGATGACATTTACTTCACCCTATTTCATTCTCCATTGTTCTATTTCTTTCTTAGTCTCATGAAGTGTTGGTCCCCACATTCACCGAGGTTCATTTGCCCCACGGAACTTGTAATCAGCTTGCATAGCCAGAAGTCTGTGGCTCAAATATTTTTCAAACTGAAGGGGGATGAAAATTGCAATTCATAAGACATATCACAAAGTACTCTGCCCCACAAATTCTGGCCTAAAAGTGTCCATATCATACAAGGGATTAGATTTACCAACCAAATGCACTGCATTAGATTACGGAAGAATCTATTGTTCATAGAATAGGAAGCTATTAGCCACCAAACTGCTTACTCTTCAACTAATTGCAATTTCTAGCATTATGTGAAAAGGATCAACTTCATTTTTATTCATTCATTAATAAGCGTGTGCCTGGCTACACTAGCATCTGTTGGCCAACCCTAAGTTCGCTGGAGAAGATGGTAGTGAGCTGTTTTGTTGAACTGCTGTAGTTCTTAGATTTCAGGGGCACCTAAACTGCAATTAGGAAGGGCATTCCAGATATAAATGTCCTCCTAGTACATTTCTTCATCGCTCACTTCATGCTGTGAAATATGGGTATGTACTTCTCTACTAAAATTAAAATGGTTGAGAAGAGAATTTTGTAGGTGATCACTATTTTTCCAATATGGTCCAAACTCTCATATAATAAAGTACTACTTTAAAATGTTTTGGCTACAGATTCATATTTTAAGGAGATTATTTTTATAAAATGATGTAAATTCCTGTAAAGAACCAAAATACTGTACATGTTGGAAATCTGAAGTAAAATAGAAAATGCTAGAAATACATGGGTAGATAGGCAGGAGGTTGGAAGAACATAGCAAGCCAGGCAGTATTAGGAGGTGGAGAAGTCAACGTTTCGGGTGTAACCATTCTTCAGGGCTGCAGAAATACATGGGTAACATGGTGGCTCAGCAGTTGCACTGCTGCCTCATTGTGCTGGGGTTCTGGGTTCGATTCCAGCCTTCAGCAGCTGTCTGCCTGCACATCCTTGAGAAGACACTTCTGGGCAATTTAGCTTGGCCAAGACACCTAAGCTACACATCTTTGCACTATGGAAGGAAAACAGAGCATCCTTGGGGAAACCCACGCAGACACAAGGAGAATGTGCAAACTGCACACAGACAGCTGCTGAAGGCTGGAATCGAACCCAAGACCCCAGCACAATGAGGCAGCAGTGCAACTGCTGTGCCACCATGTTACCCATGTATTTCTGCAGCCCTGAAGAATGGTTACACCCGAAACGTTGACTTCTCCACCTCCTAATACTGCCTGGCTTGCTATGTTCTTCCAACCTTCTGCCTATCTACCCATGTATTTCTAGCATTTTCTATTTTACTTCAGATTTCCAACATGTACAGTATTTTGGTTCTTTACAGGAATTTACATCATTTTATAAAAATAATCTCCAAATAGAACCTTCCACTGGCACAGCATTTCCAGTTCCTCATACCTTGTGGCAAACATCAGACTGACTAGACCGAGAAGACCACTTGGGTGAGATGACATAAAGACAAGAAGCAGCCCTAAACGAGAGATCCCGAAACATCAGCCAACCCTCAAAGACCAAGGAACAGCCTGTCTCATCCTTACTGAATGGGTATTACCGGTCCTTTCAAACAAACAGATCAAATACAGGGGTAGGCACCTGTGGATAGGATGTAATGAATATTCATAACTGCAGTAGATAGCTAGTGTAGATTTGAGACTATTCAATTAGAGATTTAAGATTGTTTACTGAAAAGTCCTGTGAAGAGAATGATTGATTTTGATAGACATTATTTTTCCTTGATAAAATATTTAATAAGGTTGTGTTGAATGATCCCTTGACTCTTATCCCCTTTGCTTCTCTTACTGCGTAAAACGGGTTACTGCAAACTGGTCAAGGTTAGTCAGTTAAAAATCACACAACACCAGGTTATAGTCCAACAGGTTTAATTGGAAGCACACTAGCTTTCGGAGCGATGCTCCTTCATCAGGTAATAGTGGTGGACTCAATCCTAACACAGAATTTATAGCAAAAATTTAGTGTGATGTAACTGAAATTACACATTGAAAAATTGATTGTCTGTTAAGCCTTTCGTCTGTTCGAATACAGTGATAGTTTCACTTCTTTCAAGTGTAAATCACAAAACCTTTTTTTAAAAAAGTTGCATTCTTGGGTTAGCTGTTAACAATGGTGATAGCTAATCAATATGTTGAAGGTGTTGGCTCCCTGTGTTCTCTGTCTATGCCCTGAACTTTGTACACCCCAGTCCAACACCGGCATCTCCAAATCAAGGTTAATCAGGGTACATTTACCCATCTTTGACTCTGCAACACCATTTTTCAGGTTCATGACAGTTCATAATTTATCCATGTCTCCCTCTCTTGTATATATAAATAAAAATTGTACTTGTAACTCCATAGTTTAATTTTAACTTCAAAAACCATTCAGCACTGCCATAAACTTACTTACTTTATTCTCCTTTGTTCTATGCCATTTTCGTAAAACTCCAAGGCCCTTTGAACCCTATACCTGATGTTGCCCTTCAATTGCATTTGTTCTTGTTCTAGTATAACACGATTCTTGGTTTCGTACTCTTTGTGGACCCTCACAAAACTTGCATAAGTTTCAGCACGTAAATCCTGTTCAAGCTCCTTCACCAGATCTGCATTTGCGAAGTTACCTGCAGATTTTGCTAGCTGCAAAAAAAAATTATAAGGGCATTTAAAAATATATCACAGGGTTACTTTTCATTACTTCAAACCATCAAAAGAAAACAAAATTATAACTAAGGCATGCTTTTGAATTTACTCTGTCTGCTTATTTCTGCATATTGCTGGTATATTATTAGATATACTACGAGGTAAAAACAATGACTGCGTATGCTGGAAACCAGATTCTGGATTAGTGGTGCTGGAACAGCACAGCAATTCAGGCAGCATCCAAGGAGCATAGTACCGCAATTTAAATGAGATATTGTTTGCTATCCCAGATGAAAGCCGCTTTTACTATGTGTAATACAGGGATGACAACTAGTATGACAGCACAATGATTTTGGCACCAACAATCTAAAGGCCTAGACAGATGATCTCGAGTCAAAACCAAATTCCGTGAAGAAACTGGGGAGTTTTAATTTACTTGTTGAAATAAAGAGCTAGTCTCAGTCACACTGCCCATGAAACTGTCAAACTACCCATTTGGTTCACTAACTTTAGAGAAGGAAATCTTTGCCATGTCCAGCTGACATGAGATTAAATACTTTGAACGGTATTGCTGACTCTTCACTGCCCTCTGAAATAGCAAACCATTCAATTATATCAATCTTCTAGACAAGGCTAAAGTAAGAACTATGCCAGGCATGTCTGACATTAACCCAGGCATCAGACATGACAAAGACACACAGGAGACAGACATGACTGTAAATGCTGGAGATCAGAATCAAAAAGTGTGGCTCTGGAAAAGCACAGCAGGTCAGGAAGCATCCGAGGAGCAGGAGAGTTAACATTTTGGGAAAAGCCCTTCATCAGGAATATGGTGGTGGCGGGAGAAGGGGGCTGAGAGATAAATAAGAGGGTGGGGTGTGGGGAAGGTAGCTCGGAAGGCGATAGGTAGATGCAGGTCGGGGCTCGAAGAAGATGGGCAGGTTGAACTGTCCTACCTGACCATCTTCTTTCCCACCTCTCCTTTCCATCCTTATCTCCAACCTATCACTATCACCTCCCCGATTCCCCCCCCCACCCCACCTGCAGCCACCTATCACCTTCCCAGCTACCTTCCCCGCTGTCCCCCCTCAACAATCTTGATGAAGGGCTTATGCCTGAAGCGTTGACTCTCCATTTGCCTGACCTGCTGTGCTTTTGCAGTGCCACACTTTTCGACAAACACCATAGGGTGTGGTATAGCATGTAAAGTTCTTAGACAGGAGTTTGAAAACCACAACAGCAAGGAACTGAAGAGAGTAGATCTGAAAGCCAGCCTGTCAGTTTCCAGCTCCATCCTTCACTGAGGCTATTAAAGATGATGCAAGGATACCCACCTGCACTAGACAAGTAGCTGTCACAACTTGGTAGAAATCTATTGATGACAATTAAGGGAGTCCATCTGAGATTTACCAGTCAAGCACTGGAACCCTGCATGCCACGAGGTTAGTTTAGATGTCTGAAGGTGGCAGAATATAGGGGGGGTCACAGCTATTAGCAGTTCTGGTAATCTTCCCATCTTTCCTGGATGCAGGAAGAACCACTGGTCCACCCCTCACCCAGCAAATTGGCAGGCTGGCTGAACACTTATTTTTAAAAAATATGTTTTGCAGGTGAACCAGGCGGTGAAAAGGCAAATAGTATGTTGGTCTTCATAGCGAGAATATTCCAGTACAGGAACAGGGATGCCTTACTGAAATTGTACCAGACCTTAGTGAAACTATACCAGAATATTGTGTGAAAAAGGATGTTTTACTTATGGAGAGGGCCCAACAAATGTTTACTGGACTAACTCTTGGGATGATGGCAGGACTGATGAATGAAGAGGGATTGGATCTGTTAGGACTATATTCACTAGAGTTCAGAAGAATGACGTGTGGTAGGAGATTCTCATTCTATAACATTCTAACACGACTAGCCTGTAAATGCAGGAAGGGTGTTCCCAATGACTGGAATGTCCTGAACCAGAGGTCACAGTCTAAGGATATATAGTAGGCCATTAGCACTGAGATGAGGAAAAATATTTTCACTCAGAGAGTGATGAGCTTGTGGAATTTGCTGCCACAGAAAATGATTGAGGACAAAACATTTTATGCTTTCAGGTATGAGGTAGACAGAGTTCATAGGACTAAAGGGATCAAAGGGCTTGGGATGACTGGGGAGGAGGGTACTGCATAAGGTGATCACCCATGATCATACTGAATAGCAGAGCAGGCTCAAAAGGCATACTCCTCTTCCTAACTTTTTTGTTTCAATGTTTCTGATTTCTAAGGCCTCTGATTGGTTCACAAACTTCAAAAGCCTATTCACTTTCCTTAATTGGATGGCAATCCTGTGTTCGGGTCAATTAATGAGGAACCAATAAAAAGTAGGACCAGTGATTGGTCCCCATGGAGTGGGTTTGTGAACCACTAAAGGCCCTGACTTCTATTTCTCGTCCCCAGATGAAATTCCTTCCCCAACTTACATTTGGGGACCTATGCAAAACTTAAGAAAGTTGGTCCACAGAATATTCATATGCAAAGAATCAGCTAAACCTTCACGCTCATCCATCACTGGCAGGACAGACTGGTGACACAGTAGATGTAGTGTACAGTCAGAAAGGAGTTGTGCTGAGAGTCCTGAATACTTACTTTATTACCTATGAAGTCTCATGGCATTAGATCAACATGGGCAAGAAAACTTCCTTCTGATTACTCTCTACCATCTCCCTTTGACAATAAATCAATATTGATTGATGTTTGAAGAAACAGAGGGTAACATAGGAACAGAAGGAACCCTGGATGGAGGATCTCAATGTCAATCACTAAAACAGAATCATCAATATTAACCGATTTGCTGTTCTGGGTCTATAGTAGATGATAATTGAAAAAAATCTACTTGACATCATCCTCATCAACCCAGATGCATTTGTATTGGTAACAGTTACAACTTGTGCTCCATGTGGAGATGAAATATTGTTTCACAATGAAGACACCTTCCATTTTATTACATCACATCACCACCATCATGCTAAATTGGACTGATACTGTACACACCTTGCAGCTCAAAACTGGGCATCCTTCAGGTCAAGTGGAACATCATCAAAACTCAAGCATAACTTGTAATTTCACAGCCTAGATATCCCTCACTCTATCATTAATATCCAAACAGGGTATCACCCTTAGATAAATGTGGAATGTGAAAGAGAGTACACCAGGACGAAAAAATGTTTCTAAAACTTACGTGCTAACAAAGGTATAAAAGAAGATTATATACTTGCTAAACACCATCCAGAGAAGGCATATACTGCTGGGGTTGAAAGTGGGTTGCACAGCTGTTGCTGTTGGTGCAGCTGGGAAAGAGACGTGAGTAGGCAGTGCAGAGGACAAAGACATTTTGTGCTTTTCAGCACAGGAAGAGTGGGAAGATGTTGCAATAATGAGAGTGGTAAAGTATGAACTTTGATGGGAAGGGCACAGTAGCAGATAGTGTAATTGTGGGGTGTCAGAGAGAAGATAATGAGATATACAAAATATATATAAAGTCCTGGAATTCCCTCCCTACTGGCATTGTTGGTTAATCCATGTCAAGTGAACTGCAGCAATTCAAGAAGATAGCTCACCACCTCCTTCTCAAGGGCAAATAAGGATAGGCTATCGCTGCTTGACAGCCAGTGACGGCCACGTTCCACAAATGAATAAAAAAGATAGATTGATGGAGTGGAGAAGGACATTAGCTTTCTTCTTACACTACTGCGCAATCTTCAAAGTATCTGAGACTGCTCTGACCCAAGAGGCAATCTCAGACAAGGTGCAGTACGGTCTGGTGTTGAACCTCCACTGCTGATCCTGTGGGAAGAAGAAGTCCTGCGTCAACAACACCCCATCCATCAACAGGACCATCCGATCAAGCAGGACCTCCAGGTCCCTGCCCTCAAAGTTGGGCACAATTTCCCCATTTCTGCCATATCCAGGGCAAGTATCAGGAACCATACCAAGCAACTGTGGATTTACAGTGCATGTCCTTTAAAATATGGTATTAGACATTCAGTGAATAGCGAGTTGTGGAAAATTACCCAGGTATGACCGGTCTTCAAAAGGCAGGACAAATCCATGCCAACCAATTACCATTCCATCAGTTTTCTATTGATCAACAACAAAGCAATGCAAGGTATCATTGACAGTCAATCAGGTGGTACTTATCCAGCAATAAACTGCTCACCAAAGCCAAAAATAGGTTATACATGGCCAGTCAGCAACAGACCTCCTTCTAGCATTTGTCCAAAAAACTGAATTCAAAATATATTGTGAAAGTGGCTCTCATTACAGCATTTTATCATGAAGGATCTCTAACCATATTGAGATCTTTGGGAATCCAGTGCACAAGGGAATATGGTTGCAATTCTTGTAGATCAAATGACTTAGCCCCACAGCAATCACTGCAGGAAATAGTTCTTATTAATGATCTTCTCTCCATCATAAGGTTAGAAAGGCAAAACGTTCACAAATTAATACATATTAATCTCCTCAGATATTGAAGCAGTCAGCGGCCATATGCTGCAAAACCCATTCAGCATTCAGGTCTGGACTGAAACGTGACAACTAACATTGAGGCACATAAGTGTCTGGCAACGACCACCTCAAATAAGAGAGGATCTAATCATTCCCTCTTGATGAAAACAAAAAACGCTGGAAATCACAGTAGCTCAGGCAGCATCCATAGAGAGAGAACAAGCTAATTATCCGAGCTTAGATGACTCTTCATCAGAGCTGACGTGAAGTGTGGAGGGGGCAACATTTATGCACTGTGGGGGTGTGGAGTATAGGCGAGAAAGGGTGTTGACAGTGCAGAATAAGTGATAGGAATGTGAGAATGGCAGAACAATGGCGTGTCTAAATGCCAGATTGGAAAGAACAGACAGTCCCACTGGAGTGGAGGGAAGAGAGGACATGGTGACAGAGAAAGTAACAAGTAAAGATAAAAGCAAAGAAGGAATGCGAGTGGGTTCACAATCTAAAGATGTTGAACTCAATATTAAGTCCAGATATTGTGCCTAGTAAAGTGCCTAGTCTGAAAATGAGATGTTGTTCCTCTGGTTTGCACTGAGATTCGCTAGAGCATTGCAGCATGCCAAGAACAAACAAATGGGCATGCGAGCAGGACACTGTATTAAAATGACGAGCTACAGGAAGGTCAGAGTCATGCTTGGGGGAGAAAGTGAGGACTGCAGATGCTGTAGATCAGGAAGAAGGGCTGAAGAAGGGCTCATGCCCGAAACGTCGATTCTCCTGCTCCTTGGATGCTGCCTGACCTGCTGCGCTTTTCCAGCAACACATTATCATGCAATGTGGTCAATCAATCTGTTTGGTTTCTCCATTGTAGAGTAGGCCACATTGGGTCCAGCAAAAGCAAGACACAAGATTGGAGGAGGTACAGGTGAAATGCTGCTTCACTTGGAAAGACAGTTAAGGTCCTTGGATGGTGAGCAAGGAGATGGTGAAGAGGCAGGTGTTGCACCTTTTGTAGTTACATGGGCAGGTGCCATGGAAGGGGGGCTGGTGTTGTGGTCATCAAGGAACATACCAGGGTATCTTGGAGGGAATGGTCCTTCCAAAATGCAGACGGGGGAGTGAGAGTAAGATGTGATTGGTGGTGGTGTTCTGCTGGAGTTGTCTGAAATGTCTGAGAATAATCTTTAGAGTACAAAGGCTGGTGGGATGAAATGTGAGGGCAAAGGGGGAACCGATCACACTGTTGTGAGTAATGGGACAGGCCAAAGGCAGAAGCATGCTTGATAGGTCAGATGCAGTTGAGGGCCCAGTCAACAACGGTGGGTGGGAAACCACGATTATGGAAGAAGGAAATCATGTCAGCAGCACTGGTTTAGAAGAAGGCATCATCCAAACTTTACGATGTCGGCGAAAGAACTGAGAGGATGGGATGGAATCCTTACATGGTGTGGGGTGTGACAAGCTGTAGTGAAAGTAGCTATGGGAGTCAATGGCTTTGTAGTGGATTACAGAGGACAGTTTATTGCCCGAAATGGAGGCAGAGAGGTCAAGAAAGAGGAGGGAGGTATCAGAGATGGACCAAGTGAAAGTGAAAAGAGAGGTGGAAATTGAAGATAAAATGAACAAATCTTTCAAGGTGGGAGCATGCAGCAACACCAAAACATTTGTCGATGTACCAGAAAAAGAGTTGTGGAAGGGGGCCAATGTTGGACTGGAATAAGGACTGTTCAACATACCTCATAAACAAGCAGGCATAACTGGGGCTTAGGCAAATGCCCATAACAATTCCCTTGGCGGAAGTGAGATACTCAATAGCATTATCATTATTGAATCCCCCATTTTCAACATCAACAAAATAATACTGTAGGATCTGTTTTCATTTACAGAAAATTAACAAAAGGCACTCAATTCATGATTTATTCAGGACATCCTCTGGCCACTTTATAAATGCAAGGTTTCAACAGCTCCCCTCAATGTTAGGCCTGAAATGAGTAACATGGTATCCCATACAGCTAAAATCTATTTCAGGATCAGTGGTGCTGGAAGAGCACAGCAATTCAGGCAGCATCCGAGGACAGGCAAAATCGACGTAAAATCTATTTCAGCAGACTGTCAAAAAAACACCTGACATCGCCATGCCACTCTCGATGCATTCTGCACCCTTATCATTTGGTGGTCAACATGGAGGAGTACTGTTTCATCAGCAGAGGTTGGGGTGCACAGAGTGGTAGGTTGTAATCAATAGGAGGTTTTATTGCAATAATTGTTGCCACACGACTTAAGGGGATCCAGAATCAACACTGAGGATTCCAAGGCAACACCCTCCCAACCGTATACTACTGTGCCACCATCTCTGGTGGGCCTGTCCCAAGAATGTTGGTGTGAGCAACAATGTGTATGAGGTATGATTCCATGTCAAAGAGTGTGGTGATAGAAAAGCACAGCCGGTCAGGCAACATCCGAGAAGCGGGAGAATCAACATTTCCAGCATCAGCTCTTCATCAGAAATGAGGCATGTGGTCTAATGGGACTGAGGGATAAATGGGAGGGAGTGGAGCTGACGGGGGAAGGTAGCTGGGAATGTGATAGGTAGATGAAGGTGGGGGTGAAGGTAGTACGTCGGAGAGGAGGGTGGGGCAACATAGATGGGAAGGAAAATGGGATAGGTCGGACACCATTTTGACTGGACAACACATCCATTCTAGGACAAGCCAAACAGAGACATGCTTGAGAATTCCTAGAAGCATGGCATTCCAACTGGAACTCTTATCAACAAACACATCGATTTAGATCCCATCTACTTCCCTGTGGGAAAAAGAACTGGAAATTACATCACCACAGGAAATGACATCACCAACCCAAGGAAATCTAAACACATAAATCACAAGCAGACCATAATACCAGTGCTTCACTGGAGAACCACTGATGACATTACCTAGTATGGTAACAAAATGTCTGAAAATGAACTTTCCAGCTCTGCAAGCAAATGTACATCCAAAACCTCAACCTGAGCTACAAATCTTCTCAAAAATTGCTAACAGGTAGGACAGTTCAACAGGGTGGTGCTGGGATAAAGAGGGGAAATTAGGAAACTGGTGAAATCCACATTGATCCCGTGTGGTTGGAGGGTCCCAAGATGGAAGATGAGGCGTTCTTCCTCCAGGCGTTGGGTGGTTAGAGTTTGGGGTTGAGGAGGCCCAGTACCTTGCACGTCCTTAGCAGAGTAGGAGGGGGAGCTAAAGTGATTGGCCGCAGGGCGTTAGGGTTGTTTGGTGTGTGTGTGTCCCAGAAGTGTTCTCTGAAATGTTCTGCAAGTTGGTGTCCTGTCTCCCCAATGTAGAAGAGTCTACATACAGAGCAATTGACACAGTAGATGATGTGTATGGAAGTACAGGTAAATCTCTGTTGGATGTGTAGGCCTTTAGGCCCTCCACTGTGTCCACTGCTCTCAATGTGGTCTCCTCTACATTGGGAAGTCAGGATGTCAATCTGCAGTACATTTTAGAGAACATCTCTGGGACACATGCACCAAACCACCCTATGGCCAAAAGCTTTAACTTCCACTCCCACTCCACCAAGGACATGCAAGTCCTGGGCCTCCTCCACCGCCAAACTCCAACCACATGACACCTGGAAGAAGAATGCCTCATCTTCTGCTTTGGGACCCTCCAACCACATGGCATCAATGTGGATTTCACCAGTTTTCTTATTTCCCCTCCTCCCCTCACCTTATCCCAGATCCAACCTTCCAACTTGGCACTGGCCTCTTGAACTGTCCTACTATCCAACTCTCTTCCCACCTATCCGCTCTGCCCTCCTCTCTGACCTATCACCTTCACCCCCACCTTCATCTCCCTATCACATTCCCAGCTACCTTCCCCCAGCCCCACACCCCCACCCATTTATCTCTCAGCTCCTTTGGCTACAAGTCTCATTCCTGATGACGAGCTTACACTCAAAACGTCGATTCTCCTGCTCCTTGGATGTTGGCTGACCAGCTGTGCTTTTCCAGCACCACAGTCTTCGACTCTGATTTCCAGCATCTGCAGTCCTCGCTTTCTCCCAGTATGATTCCATGTGTCAGGTCGTTGCTTGACCATTCTGTGGGATAGCTCTCCCAATTTCTGAATTTTTCAGGAGTGACAGGTTTGGGTTTTCAGTAGAGATAGCAACAAATGGCCACTTAGCTGACGGCAAACACATCCCACTAATGAATAGAAAACATACAAATGGCATCAAACACACTTCCAGAGAATGACCAGCAGGTTCCATTTTCATGGAACATACAACAGAGAAACATACTCAACGAGCTTACACCACAATCCTCCTTCCATCCTCCTGCATCAAACCCCAAAAATAATAATTTATTTATTATTTAATTAACTCTGACAGTATGGAATAGTCCCTCTTTCTCTCTTATGAGTTACCTGAAAGTGCCATTTATCTCAAGTTCAGAAATTACTGGAAAAACTCAGCAGGTCTGGCAACATCTGTGGAGAGACAGCGGAGTTAACTTTGGGGGTCTTTCTTTAGAATTGAACTTACCAAACCCCTCCTGCATCAAACCCCAAAACACATATTTATTTATTATTTAATTAACTCTGACAGTATGGAATAGTCCCTCCTTCTCTCTTACGAGTTACCTGAAAGTGCTATTTATCACAAGTTCAGAAATTACTGGAAAAACTCAGCAGGTCTGGCAACATCTGTGGAGAGACAGCGGAGTTAACTTTGGGGGTCTTTCTTTAGAATTGAACTTACCAAACCCACAGAGCAGGGAGTTGGGCCTTTTACCTCCCTGCCGCAAGGCTTTTCTCGACATTTAGCCGCCATCGTCTGTTTCTCCCACTCGAATCTCCTCTGCGCTATCAGACAGAGTAAGGTGAAGGATTCTCAGACCCTTTCAGCATCGACTTCCGCCGGGACCGTCACCATAGCGACCACCAAACACCGGTCCGGGCCATGTGCATTACCAAAGAGATGACGTGTCTTCGCCATAGCAACGGATAAATTGTATTTAAATTACAGTTTTTTTAAAAAAAGAAAAACAGCAATTTTCTGATATTTTGTGATTAATTCGACCATGAACTACGGACAAATACTTTTAAGACAAATTTTTTATCGACGCGGATATCATTAGCGTACGGCTGCGAGATGTCTCCCGGATGGGCGGGAATTTCAAACAGGAGGAGCCGTTAACGGATGTGCCTTTAAAGCAATTGTTTACAAAGTAGTTATTTTCTCTTTGAAGGCAAGAATCACCGGCGAACTATAAATACGCGAACAGGTAACGTTGATGCTGTTTTGCTTGTTTATTACTTATTTTCTAAGTTAATTGTCAGGTTCGACTCAGAAGGTTATCGCTGACTAACTGGCCGCCTGGTTGGAGAAGATTGAATGCGCTCTGAGGAGGCAAGGCCTGGGGGTGTGAATCTGTTTAGGGTCTCCGTACTTGGACGAAGCTGGTGATCTGTCGGAATTTTTTTTCGACAGTCTGACGGAACAATTTTTAGTTGTGTAAGATACTACGTTTCTCTTTTTAATTCTAACACTGCTGGGAGCTGTTCAGAATGTCTGTCATTTATACCACATACTGCCTGACCTGCTGTGCTTTTCCAGTACCACTCTGATCTAAACTCTGGTTTCCAGTATCTGCAGTCCTCACTTTCGCCTATTTATATCACAATGCTAGGTTATAGTCTAACAGGTTTATTTGGCAGCATTAGCTTTTGGAGCGCCGCTCCTTCTTCAGGTAGTTATGAAGCTACGGCTTCCAAATAAATCTGTTGGACTATAACCTGGTGTTCTGTGATTTTTAACGTTGTATTTGTGATGTTTGTTTGGTTTGGTTTGATTTGATTTTATCATTGTCATGTACCAAAATATGGTGAAAAGTGTTGTTTTGCATGTTGTACAGACAGAGCGTACCATTCAAAGTGCAGCAGGGTAGCAGAACAGAGTACTGTAATAGTGTTACAGCCACAGAAAAGATCTGCATTCAAACTTTTATACAGGTAGTTCTTCTATAACATGATGGTTGCGTTCTTGTACAACTCTACATTATGGGAAAAAAATCATGCTTTAGAAACAACATTTGAAGTGTTGGTGATGTACATAGAACATAGAAGAATACAGCGCAGTACAGGCCCTTTGGCCCTCGATGTTGCGCCGATCCAAGCCCACCTAACCTATACTAACCCACTATCCTCCATATACCTATCCAATGCCCGCTTAAATGCCCATAAAGAGGGAGAGTACACCACTGCTACTGGCAGGGCATTCCATGAACTTACGACACGCTGAGTGAAGAACCTACCCCTAACTTCAATCCTATATCTACCCCCCCTTAATTTAAAGCTATGCCCCCTTGTAATACCCGACTCCATACGCGGGAAAAGGTTCACACTGTCAACCCTATCTAACCCCCTAATCATCTTGTACACCTCAATCAAGTCACCCCTAAACCTTCTTTTCTCTAATAAAAACAGCCCCAAGTGTCTCAGTCTATCCTCATACGATCTTCCTTCCATACCAGGCAACATCCTGGTAAACCTCCTCTGCACCCGTTCCAGTGCCTCCACATCCTTCCTATAATATGGCGACCAAAACTGCACACAATATTCCAGATGCGGCCGCACCAGAGTCTTATACAACTGCATCATGACCTCAGGACTCCGGAACTCAATTCCTCTACCAATAAAAGCCAGTACGCCATATGCCTTCCTCACCACACTATTTACCTGGGTGGCAACTTTCAGAGATCTGTGTACATGGACACCAAGATCCCTCTGCTCATCCACACTACCAAGTATCCGACCATTAACCCAGTACCCCATCTTTTTGTTATTCTTCCCAAAGTGAATCACCTCACACTTAGCTACATTGAATTACATTTGCCACCTTTCTGCCCAGCTCTGCAGCCTCTCTATATCCTGCTGTAACCTGCCACAGCCCTCCTCACTGTCCACAACTCCACCTATCTTCGTATCATCTGCAAATTTACTGACCCACCCTTCAACTCCCTCATCTAAGTCAT
>NC_057710.1:34361293-34393036 GCF_004010195.1 Chiloscyllium plagiosum
CATCGGCGATGATGTGAGGGCCAGAAGTGGCTGTGGGAGTGGCCATGATGGGGGCAGAAGTGACAGGATCAATCAGCGTGGGGGTGGTAGCTGCATCAGCCGCATGGCTAATGGCGTTTCCGAAGCCAGGGGAATCTTCTGGAATGTTTGAGGAGCGCTAGTTATGGAGGTGGGTGGATAAAAGTTTGTTGTACTTAGTTTTTGATGTTTGCGATGGAATTGAAATACTGTTTGTTGAGAGTATGAATTCTCCTGAGGATGGAGTACAGAGTGGTTCCTTTGCAATTCTGAGAGAGTGTGGCCCTCAGCTGAGGCAGGGCAGACTGTAGAGAGGTTAGGTGCCGGCACATTGCTGCAAGCGTGGAGCGGAGGATCTTGAAGGAGAACTGTTGCTCGTGTTTTTGAATCTGTAGTGTTATGTTGCCTGCTTTCCCGAGACTGTGGGAAGTATAGGTGTAGTCATTAGGTGGATCTCTCTCTCTTTTCCCACCTCTTTCTCCCCCCCCCCCCTTTCCTCTGGAGGAGGGAGCACTGGTATTGAGGATTATGCTGGAGGTGTTGTCTCCTAGTCTTACTGATTTGCACTCTGTGGGTCAGGAAGTCAAGGATCCAGTAAGAAAGAGGAATCTGAGACCTAGGTCTTGGAGTTTGATTTTGTTAGAATTATGGTGTTGAATGTAGAGCTGTAGTTAATAAGTGGGAACGTAATGTAAGTATCCTTGTTACCCACATTTTTCAGGAATGAGTGTAGGGTCAGGGAGCTGGTATCTGCCGTGGACCTCTTGTGACAGAGCAATTGCAAAGGATCGAGACAATTTTGTAGACTGGAGGTAACGTGAGCCATGATAGACCTCATTTCATCTGCTACTTATCAGCCACTCAGCTATTTTCTCTGTCCTGTAATAGTTACTTCATGTCATTCTCACTGTTTGCCTCTCTTGTCCACAATATAGAATATCCTTTTATTGTCATATGTACTCCAGTACAGAAGTACAGTGAAACGTTTTTACAATGGCTACCTTTTAATGGTGCTATCTTAGGTACAAGTACCTAGGTACAAATCTTGTAGATTAAAGAAAAATATAGTATTGTTACAGGAAAAAAAGAAAAACATTAGCATGAAATAGTTAAAAAGTCCAAAATAATAATAAGTGACTATAAGATCTTAAGATCCCAGGGGAGGTAGAAAGGGGGATAAAGGAAAAAGGACTGGTGAACAGAGGAGCTCCGACCAGAGCATCATACGCTGCTGCCACCTTTGAAGCTGCATGTTTCATTGGCAAATTTTGAAATTTTTCTTTGTACTTTAAGATCGTGATTTTTATACATTTTTTTTTAAAAAAGCAATTTAGCACTGACCCTTGGGGAACACTGTCTCCTACCCTCCAGTGTGAAGAACAGCCAACTACCAGAATTTGCTTCCGTAGATGCTGCTTTCCCCCTTCCTGGAATTGGAAAGATTTTTCAGTATTGCTTCCGATTTCCTTCCCACCTCTCCTTCACCTGGTCCATTGCCAACTCTCTCCTTCCCTTTCTAGACATCACTGTTTCCATTTCTGGGAATAGGATGGCCACTAATTTCCACTACAAATGCACTGGCTCCCACAGTTACCTTGACTATACATCCTCTCACCCAGTTTCCTGTAAAAACTCTATTCTGTTCTCGGTTTTCCATCTCCTTTATCTGTATTCACAAAGGCAGTTTCTACAAAGGCCTCCAAAATGTCCACCACCTCCCTTAACCGAGTATTTCCCAGTACCATAGTTGAAATGACTCTTGGCAGTGTCCAAGAACTATGATCTCCTGCAATTCCACCCTCCTCTTTCTCTTCCCTCCTGCAACAGCATTAGGGACCTCCTGGTCCTCATTTAATACCCTACAACATCCATTTCCAAAGGATCATTAGCAGCTATTTCTCCCACCTCCAGCAGATTGCCACCACTGGACACGTTTCCCTTCCCTCCCTTATCTGTCTTCTGCAGAGACCCCATTCCCTCCATGACACCTTGGTCACTCCTTTTCCACTCCCAATACCTTCCACCTCCCATGGTACCTTCTTGTTTACTTCCTCCTTCCTCACTATCTAAGGCCCAAGTACATTTTCTAGATGTAGCAGTGATTTACCTGCACTTCACTCAATCTAATTTACTGTATTTGCTGTCTACACTGGGGAGATGAAATGCAAACTGGATGACTACTGTGCAGCGCAACTATGTTTCTTCTGCAAAAATTACACTGAATTTCCTGATGTCAGCAGTTCAACACACCACCATGTTCCCTGACCAACATCTCTGCCTTGGCTTTTTCCAGTGCTCCAGAAAAGCTCAGCACAAGTTGGAAGAACGGCATCTAATTTTCTGCTTCGACTCTGCAGCTTTTGGGATTCCATAATGAGGTAATTGATTTTTGGGCCTGAACACCACTTCCCATGTCCTTACCGAATCCCCACACACCAGACCTTATCATCACATAGGTTTCTAAGTTCTTAACAGCAATGAGACAGTCCCTTTGGCCCATTATATCAATGCCAGTCATCAAACATCACACTTCTAAACCCAGTTTTCAGCACTTGACCTTCTGTACCACAACCATTTAATTGTCAGTTACTAAAGGTCTCAATTAGCAGCTGTTGATTTCCCCCAGCCTGAGTTTTACCCGTCAAACTGTTGTTTTCTGTATCTCAGCTTCATCTCTACCTATTGTTTACTTCCTATCCACCCCCAAGAATAACTGAACCTGATAATCCCTACCCTTCCCTTCACTTTTTGATCACATAGCATTGCCCTTTGTTGAGAAGGGCACTGCTTGTCACTGGCCACTCTGGTATTTCCTTTCTTCCTGGTGGTGGGATGCAAATAAAAATGTATACACTTGTTCTTCACGTTATCTGACACTTGCACGCGCCTGACAAAAGTGCTGGGGAAAAATAAGCACTACTGCAGTTAGGCGGTAGTGTGGGAGAAAATCTTTTCTTTAAAACCAAGAAAAGAAAAAAGAACAGGAGAGTTAAACTTTTCACTCTGAGGGAGCTGGATCAGTGTCTGAAGGACTATTGGAAAAAAAACAGAATCCAAAAAAGTTAACTGCTTTGTCTTCACAGATGCTGCCAGATTTGCTGAATTTTCCCAGCAATTTGTTTGTTTCTGATTTTCAGCATCCATAGTTTTTTGACCAGAAGTTGCTGTCATCTGTTATTAAGCTTTTTTTTAAATAAAGTTCCAATTGCACACTATCCCTCCAATTTCAATAGGCCTTAAACTTATTGAACCAGCTGTTTGTTTGACAAATTTGTCTAGCACTTTCTTAAAATCTGTAGACACCAAATCAACTGAATTGCCTTCATCCTGTTCTGTTACTTCATTTAAAAAAAATCAGTTTTAATTAGGCAAATATAACCTGTCTTCACAATCCACCATTGTCTCCTTAGCGGGCACTTGAGTTTTAATTTGAATTTTTTCCCAGTCATGCTTTGTTTTCCTCATTAAGGATTCCAAAGCCTTACTTGCCATTTGGGGTGGCAGTCTTTGGAGGTGAATACTGTATAAGTAAACCTCCCAAAGGCAGCATCTAAATGATCATGGACAAGTGGAAGGTGGTATAGCATTTTCTGAAAAGTAGGAATGTGTAAGCACCTTCAGCTGTTATATACTTGGAAGTTATAGGCCACTGTTGGAATATTGCGTGTAATTCTGGTCTCCTTCCTATTGGAAAGATGTTGTGAAACTTGAGAGGGTTCAGAAACAATTTACAAGGATGTTGCCAGGGTTGGAGGATCTGAGCTATAGGGAGAGGCTGAATAGGCTGGGGCTGTTTCCCCTGTAGCGTCGGAGGCTGAGGGGTGACCTTATAGAGGTTTACACAATATGAGGGGCATGGATAGGATAAATAGACAAAGTCTTTTCCCTGGGATCGGGGAGTCCAGAACCTGAGGTTTAGGGTGAGAGGGGAAAGATATAAAAGAGACCTAAGGGGCAACTTTTTCACGGAGGGTGATATGTGTATGGAATGAGCTGCCAGAGGATGTGGTGGAGGCTGGTACAATTGCAACATTTAAGGAGCATTTGGATGGGTATATGAATAGGAAAAGGTTTGGAGGGATATGGACTGGCTGCTGGCAGGTGGGACTAGATTGGGTTGCGATATCTGGTCGGCATGGACGGGTTGGACCGAAGGGTCTGTTTCCGTGCTGTACATCTCTATGACTCTGTGAAATGAGCCTAATCCCAAAATAGTTTAAAATTTTTTTTAGATGTTGAATATCAAGTGTTCCATAATGGCAAGGATGAATACTTGTGGGGTAATGATAATGTTGTTACTTGGACTGTTGATGATGATGATGAAGAAAATCCAAATGATGTAAAACCAGGCTATTGGGACAAGTTATATGATTCAAATGGTCAGAATGATTTTTGAAGAATTTAATTTAAAATTACGTCATTTGTTATGGCATGCATTTTGTCCAAGGTAATGGATTTGTAATGTTAGAAAACATTTGTATATGCATACTTACTATTTATATTTTTGCATTTTCAATAATGAAAATGTTTGTTGTGACCTACTAGTAATGCATTCAGGTAACTATAACTCCTGCTAGATGCTTTTGCCCACCTATTTCAGATAGTGGTATTGGACTTCCTGTGTAAAGCCATTTTTTTTTTTTACTTTAATGCAATAAAAGTTTAGGCCACTTCAGAGTAATATGTGTGGGAAACAAAGCTCACTCACTTCAATAATTTCAGTCCGAGACAAGATCTGAATCAGTAGTATCATTTATTTCACACTTGCAAGTGGGTGTGATGTCCAGTGCCTATAAGGCAGAGGACGTACACACCAAATTCAATTCATACACAATATTTATATAATTTAGTTTCTTTTGTTTTACATTGCTCCTCCCCTGTTTACATCCTCCACTGCCCTACTCTTGTTTATCTCTTGCCTTATCCGGCCTTGTCTGTGACAAAATGCTTATTTCTGGCCTCAAAAGGCCGTTTGACCCCATCCCGCTGCAGGTCATTGTTAGGCATATTCTTTCTTCATCAGTATCCACTCTCTCCATCTGGGCCTCTCCCGAGGCCATTCTGATCCCTATGACCTCTTTAATTAGGGTTTGTTCCTGTGTCTCTGTAAAAGTGGGAAACAGATGTTCATACCTACGTTTGTACAGGCGTGTATCTAGCCTAACTTCATCCCCTCACGACATCTTATCTATTTGCCCATAATATCTACCATTGTTTTGCAATCACGTTTCATGCTGGCATACAATTTTAGCTAATACAAAAACAATTATATATTTCCTCCACATAGTTTCCATTCTTGTTGACTCAGCTCCCGGCCGAAACAACCACACACTGGTGTGAGTTCATTTACTTTTATATAATCAATTATAATTGCAGAAGTAACATTAATTTACCTATATCCCACATATGCACATTGCAAAATTTTATGTATCATAATTAAAAACAACCTGCTGGTGAAACTCAGCAGGTTTGGCAAGCATATATAGAAAGAGAAACAAAAGTTTACTTTTTAAATCAAACTTAAGAAGAGTCATACCAGGCTATCAGTTTTTTTTTATTTGAAATCTCCAGTATCTGCTTTTGATCACTTGGTATAATATTTGCACAATGAATGTGCAATGCATTTATTTCAACTTGCTGCGCAATTAAATTTGACCATAATTGACTCGGTGTGTGGAAAAGGAAGAATCTTGAAAACCGCTTCTAATATCCCAGTCATTATGTTGATGTAGCTATAAAAGTCAAATGCTTTCCCAATTATTTGCAAAAACTTGCAACATTTAGATGTCGTGTATTAGACTCTGCTAATGACAAGTGTTCAAATGAGAGTGTCCAATAATGTAATAAGTAACCAGCTTGTGTAATCTAGAAACCTCTAGCAGTTTTGTAGCAGTTTGGTAATATTCAAAAACCGAGTTAGCCTGTCCATTGCTTGTTTACTGCCATGCTGAAAACAAATATCTTTACTACTTTGACATTTATTAATTGCATTTTTATTAATTATGAATTATAGGGCTTTTTGTATGACACATCTTGCTCTCTTTCATGCTTTCTCGGACTCTCTTGCTTTTTCTCCTTTGTTGAATGAAAGTGTTAGATTTGCTATTTTTCAGTCTTCTAAAGTTGTTCCAGAATCCAACAAATTTTGAAAAATTATAACCAATGTATTCACTATCTCTGCAATCATATCTCCTAGAATACAAATATACAGTCCATCAGGTAGTGGGGTCTTGTCAGCCTTTAAGTCCATTAGTTATCCCATGACCATTTTTTCTCCTGGTGATGGTGATTATTTCAAGTTACTTCCTTGTCATGCGCCTTATGATAATTTTAACTTTTTTTGTTTTCATGTTTTCAAAAGTCCTTGTCACAAAAACATATAATATCTGTTCAAATATCTGTTTCTTTGTTTTCCATTATCAATTCACCACTGTCATACTCCAGAGACTAATGCAGGTTGTTCTGGTATAACGCATTATTCGTCAACATGAATTGGCTATAACACAACTAACGAATTGTGGACTCTGTTTGGATAACACTAACTTTATACTGGATAGGTTTCGCAATTTTCTTTGGGGTTTCTACAATGTGATTTTCTGTAGTGGTTTATCATAGCACAATTTGCTATAGTGCAAGGCTGCAGAGGAACACAACTGTCACGTTATACCAGGATGCACTGTACTTGATTTATTACTCCTTTCCTATTCAAATACTTTAAATAGTAGTAAGAGCTATGTTTTCTGCATTTCTTGCTGGCTTTCTTTCATGCTCTCTTTTGTGTAATTATTTACTGATTGTGATCACTAGTACAGAGTTTCTTCTGGTTTGCTACTATCATTTTAAGATTCTGATTTAGCTTCAGATGATGCATCCTTCCAAAGGCTTTCTTCCTCACTGGATACATCTTTTCTGAGAGTTATTTAATATTTTTTTAAAAAGTTTGTCACTCCAACTTCTGTTCTACCATTTAACCTAATTTCCCCAGTTAACTTTAGCTAACTCCTGCCTTATAATGTCATTACAATTACCCACATTCAGGTTCAAAACATAACTCTGAGACCTATAGTTCACCATCTCCCAAACTGAGCTATCATGTTTGTTAATTGTCACCTAGTGGGCCATTTCTGCTCCAGAATGTACAACTGAAAAGTTGTTCTGAATGCACTCCATGAATTCTATTCCCAGGCTACCTTCATCAGTCTGATTCATCCAATCTACGTGAAGATCATTGCACCTAAATAGTTCATTATTGTGGTATCTTGCTTGCTTCACTTATTTCTTCCTGTATAACGTCCTGCCATGAATATTGTTGCACTACTCCCACAAATTACTTTTTACTTCTTGTATCTACCCAGACTGATTCTACATCTAGCACTTCTGAACTAAGCCTATCTATAATCTCTACACCAATGGTGTGGAAGTGCTGGTGTTGGACTGGGGTGGACAAAGTTAAAAATCATGCAACACCAGGTTTTGGTCTGACAAGTTTATTTGGAAGTACTAGCTTTCAGAGTGCTGCTGGAAACTGATAAAGGAACAGTGCTTTGAAAGCTAATACTTCCAAATAAACCTGTTGGACTGTAATCTGCTGATATGATTTTTTAACTTTGCACTAATGACATCCTCAATTTAACAGATCCTATCACCTTGTCTTTTTAACATCTCAAATACTTTTCAATATTTAGGACCCAACCCTAGTTACCTTGCAACCATGCTTCTGTCATGGCTATCAGGTCATACTTTTTTTTCTACCTGTACCAACAATTCATCTTTTTTTTTTAATGAATGCTTCATGTGAGAATTTGTATACGGTATAACCAGGCAGGGCAAGAGTTAAGTTCTGAGGTTTGTGAAACAAGAGGTTCACCTGAGCATAACTCTCTTATCTGATAAGAACTTGCACTTAACAATGGGGTACAGGAGGCAAGGGTAATGGGTTAACAAGGTGGAAAAGCATTCATTGTGTAGAGCCATTTAAACATATTGGAAGCATAAGGTCAGTTAACAAGGGGAACAGTACCCATTATGTCAAGGCAGTTAACAAGGTTAAGAGCATTCATTGTGTAACAGCAAAAGGCTTAATCTTTACTATTGACACTTGCTGATTGTAACTGTCACCCAATTAAGATGTATGTTGCTTTATTTGGATGCTCCTTCCTTTTTAAAATGATTAGATGATTTACTAAGAAACTAGTGTTCGAGAGAGGGCAGAGAACTCATGTCTCTGTGCACGTGGGTGATCATTCTCTCTCCCTCCAAAGCCTGGAATAAAGATTAAGGAGGTAAAGCCATACTGTGTCCCTGAGGGTCTTGCTTCAACTGAGATGGGAACGGGACGATATTGGATGAAGGGTTATTTCATTGGTTGGTTAGCTCGGATGGTTAGAGCGTGGTGCTAATAACGCCAAGGTCGTGGGTTCAATCCCCACACTGACCAAGTGTAGTGGTGAGCCAGCGATGTTTGCAGTGCCGTATCAGGGTTGGTGATTGCTTTCAGGGTGGCACGGTGGCTTGGTGGTTAGCACTACTGCCTCAGTGCCAGAGACCAGGATTCAATTCCTTCGGGCAACTAACTGTGGAGTTTGCACATTCTCCCCGTGTCTGCGTGGGTTTCCTCCGGGTGCTCCGGTTTCCTCCCACAGTCCAAAAATGTGCAGGTTAGGTGAATTGGCCATGTTAAATTGCCTGTAGTGTTAGGTGAAGGGGTAAATGTAGGGGAACGGGTCTGGATGGGTTGCTGTTCGGAGGGTCGGTGTGGACTTGTTGGGCCGAAGGGCCTGTCTTTACACTGTAAGTAATCTAATCTAATCTAATCTTCTGCTGTTTCTCTGGTCTTTATGCTCTGCTTTTACACTGGTAATTTCAGTATGGTTAACATTATCCAAACTGTTACCCTGTACTATGACCTTTTTCCTATCTTTGTTATTGGTATACATGTGAATCATGACAATTTAATCGTCATCTTCCTACTGCAAGTTTCCCCTCCAGTCCAGAATAGATGCGCTGAGCCTGGTGCCAATAGCCTCTGGACACATTCTTACAGAACTGTCTATCTCCATGGTTTACTGTAACCTGCTACCACTGAATTCCTATTTACTACCTTAGCTTCCAGTACCAAGATGCTATGGTCAGTTTGCTCATACACATTGCACTACCTGCTCTTACTGATAGAAACTGCAAGAAGCTTTAACCTGTTGGGCAATTCAAAGTGTTGAGTCTCTTCCACTTCTACATTTGGGTTATGGACTATGGGGGAACAGAAGAAAATGCAATTAAGATCACAACCAGATAAGCTTTGCTCTGTCCTACCTTCTTGGTTCCTTTTCCTACTTTACTTCCAGTTAACTCTTCTCCTGTACCTGACCATGGACCAGATCAGAAGGTGTGTGACTACCAAATGGAACAAAATGTCCATGTAGATTTTCCCCCTCCTTGATGCATAATAGTATTGCCTATGGTTTGGCCTCCATGCCAAGTTTCTCAAGTTACATTTGTGTCCATCAGCTTCCAAATGCTTTAGCTGCAACATATCACCTGCAGAAACCGATCTTTTGTTTTAATTACTGTTTAGGAATAATGCTAAATAATAGTCTGTAGTTGTCTCGAGTAGTTTAACTGGCTAAGACGCAGGCTTAAATTTAATTTTTTTTTTGTTGAGGAGAAAGCAGCCTAAAATTCACCAACTCATTGCCTGTTTCTGATCTCTGAAATTATACTCCCCATCCCCCACTTCCACATCCTCCCTCCAGCCTCCACCAATTCCACCTACCATGCTTTCTTCTCTCTTTTCCCCCACCCTCGCTCATTTTGTGCGTTGAGCAAGGTCATATACTAACTGAAGTTCTACAGACATGATTCAACACCATTAGCTAGAGGAGCCAGCCACTTACCACCTGTACTTGCCTCACTAACCGGTTGCTGGTTTATCCCTGACTACGATTAAATGAAATTTAGCATGCATTCTTGAAACTAAATTATTCTTGTTCAAACTATATTTTAGCGATTTTAATCCTTGAAGCCTCCCCTGCCTCCAAGTTTGCACCTTCTGTCCAGCTACACGTTGGGACAAGCTGTGCTCTTAGTGCTTCATTAGATAACATCAAATTTCATTTTGACTTTGTAGAAATGGCATCTGTTGACTTACAAGATGTATCAACTCAACTGAACAACAAGATATCGTCTATCAAAAGGTCTATGCAGCTGAAGAACATGTGTATGTTGAGTATGACTTTAAGTTGTCTACTATTCATTTTTGACAAAGCTTTAATGAAAGAACCTTTTGTAAAATTTCAAGAAGTTCTCCAAATGTGAATTCGTTTGGGGGAAATTGCTAGTATTGTCTGTCCATATGATTATATGTGGTGTGAAATTCAATAAAGGTATCTTTGAAATAAAGCCTCAAACATTGGTAAGAGGAAGATACAAAAGGAAGCCATTTGATCTATCAAGTCTATGTTGGCTCTCTATAGCAATCAATTCCATTCCATTCAATCCTCTTCCCTACAAGTACACTTTCCTGAAATGCCCATTCAGTTCCTTTTTTAAAAATGATTGATCGTCTTGACTTTCAGCACTCCTCTGGCAGCAAATTTCAGGTCACTGCCATTCATCTTTTTTTTAAAAACAGTATTTTGTTGCATTCTCCCTGCAACTCCTACCCAAAACTAAGTTCCCTAATCCTTGTGATAAACGTGAATAGTTATTCCACTATTTCCACTGTCTAAATGTGTCATAATCTTACTCACAACAACGGTATTTGATAGAAGTGTTTATGTTTGCCGAGCTGGGAATTTTGGTTTGCAGATGTTTTGTCTCTTTACTAGGTTACATCCTCAGTGCTGTGAAACCTCCTGTGAAGTACTGTTGGTTGGAATTTATTTCATTTCATTCGCGCTGCTTCAATTGCTGGTTCCGATTGTTCATTGCAGTGGTCAGTATATTGAGTTTAGTTCAGTGTTGATTTAAGGAGTCCATGGGTGAGTCCCAAACTTGAAGGAATTCTCTAGCTGTCCTCTGTTTGGCTTGTCCTATTATTATTGTGTTGTCCATGTCATCTGTATGTACAGGTACTAAGGATAATTGGTTGTGGTGTTCAATGGCTAGTTGATAATGAATGCAAATGGCTTGCTGTCTGCCTGTTTGTCCTATATAGTATTATGGCAGTCCCTGCATGGAATCTTGCACACCACGTTTGTCCTACACGTGATGGGAATTAGTCATTTTGTTCTCGTGAATTGTCAGAGTGTGGCTATTGGTTTATGTACTGTCATTAAATCTGAGTGATTTGAGGAGTTTGGCTTTCAATTCAGTTTTTTTTATATAAGGTAGAGTAGTTAATGTTTTTGTCGTCGTCTGACAGACAAACAATGTGACATTTGTGGATGAAGTCATGGGAATATCTGAAGTTGAGGGATATCCATTCTTGGCAAAGATTTATAGAGGTGATGTTCTTCTCTTAGTAGGATGGAAGTGTTGCAGTGTATTGTAGCCCTTTTGAACAGGGTCCTAATGCAGTTTCTCTTGTGTGAGAGTTTCGGTGGTTGCTGTTATAATTCAGGATCTGGTCCACCGTGTGTGGTTTTTCTGGATAATTTTGTTGTGCTTTCCCCACTGTGTTCTTTCTACGATCCCTTCCAGGAATGGAGTTGGTTGTTAATCTCCTCCTCCTCATGTAAATTTGATCCCTGTGAGCATGGAGTTGATAATATGGTGTGTGCTCTCAATCCCTGTTCTTTTAATTATTACAAAAGTGTCAGTGAATCTGATGCAAATTTTTGAGTCTGATTTGTGGGAGGGCTGTTTGTTCCAGTCTTTGCTTTACTGTTTCTGCTATGAACCCAGAGATGGGGGTGCCCCATTGATTTTATTCACAACTCCTCCAGTGTTAAAATTGAAATGCGTTGTCAAGCACAGATCCAGTAGTTTAAGTATGCTGTCCTTGTTGGTTGATTTGGTTCCCCTGTTATGTCATCTGTTTGTCCAGGAGGTTGGCTATTGTCTGTTTA
Source organism: Chiloscyllium plagiosum (assembly GCF_004010195.1). Lineage (NCBI taxonomy): Eukaryota > Metazoa > Chordata > Chondrichthyes > Orectolobiformes > Hemiscylliidae > Chiloscyllium > Chiloscyllium plagiosum. Next base: position 34,373,317 of record NC_057710.1, read on the forward strand.
CTCAACTGACAAAGTCTTAGCCAAACATAGATGTTTCATCAACTGAGACCGTCACTTGTTCCTTGTCTATGTTTTAAGTTCTCTATACTGTCTGGGAATTCCTGTGATGATTGTATGGAGTGTTTGAATCTACTGGTTAGATGTTTGAGTTTTTATTGAAGTTCTTTTGCCAGTTTGTGATCAAGTTCCTGGAAGAGGTATGTCTGGTTTGTGCACCTTTTTTTAGATAATCTGTAAAATTGTGGGGTGTTGGTTCCTTTTTTTTTCAATCTTTTATAGGTCTGTCTTGGTTATCAGTCCATTTTTCTGTAGAGTTAGTTATTGGTTGACTGTGGTGTGGGGTCACACTCCCTCTGTGTAGGTAAGTGTCAGTATCTGCAAGTAGTTCCTCTGCTTTTTGTATGTAGTCTGTTTTGTTCATGATTACTGTCATTCTGCCTTTATCTGCTGCTACTAATGAATGTTTGGTGTTCAGACTGGAAGTAACACTAATTGTGACCTAACCAAAGGTCTGTAAATGTTAGCTCTGTTTTTATACTCATACCTCTATTTATGGGAAAGAATAGTGACCTGCTGAAGGATTGAGGGAACCCTCCAGTTGCCCTAATTGGGGGCAATCAGGACATGGGGAGGACTGAGGTTGCCCCTGAAAACCATCTCTATCTCCTAAAATGATTTGAGGGTGGATAGTGCATAACGCATTTCATAAGACCCTCATGTTAAGCTGGTCCAAAAGATTAAGTCACATGGGATCTATGGTGAATTTATAAGTTGGATGCAAAATTAGCTTGGTCATAGCAGACAGAGGTTGTTGCAGAAATGTTTTCCTTACTTTGGGTCTGTGACCAATTGTGTTTGCAAGGATCAGTACTAGGACCTCCTATAGTTGTAAAATATATAGTAGATTTGGACGAAAATATTGCATTTTGGTAAAACCAAACAAGAGCAGGACTTGTGCAATTAATGATAGGGCCCTGGACTGTATTGTAAATAGAGTCCTAGGGGTCCAGGTACATAGTTCTTTTGAAATTTGCATCACCGTGTGGTTAAGGAGTTTAGCAAGCTTGTCTTTGTTAGTCACTCCTTTTTAAGTATAGGAGTTGGGATGTCTTGTTGACGTTGGACAGGACGTTGGTGAGGCTTATTCTGGAGTACTCTATACTGTTCTAGTCATCCTGCTATAGGAAGAATGTCATTAAATTGGAGAGGGTTCAGAAAAGATTTACCAGGATGTTGTCGGGAATGGAAGGTACAAGCTATAAAAATAGGCTAGCACTTTTTTCACTGGAGTGTAGGATATTGTGAGGTGAACATGGAGATTTTTAAAATCATGATAGGCATTAGTAAAGTGACTTTTCCCTAAGGTGGAGGAGTTCAAAACAAAGGGGGTATATTTTTAAGGAGAGGCTTTAAAAAAAAAAAACATGAGGGGGCAATATTTTTGTTGTATGTTTGTTGAATGAACTACCAGTGGAAATGGTGGATGCAGGTACAGTCACAATATTTAAAAGACATTTGGATAAGTACATGAATAGGAAAGGCTTGGCAGGATTTGGACCAAATGTAGGCAATTGGGGCTAGATTAGTTTGGGACCATGGTCACATGCACTAATTGGGCCAAAGGTTCTCTTCTCATGGATATAACTAAATTTAATCCAGACAGCTGTGATGTGATGGACTTTGGGAGGTCAAATGTAAGAGGAAAGTATATAGTAGATGGCAGGACCCTTAAAAGCATTGATATACAGAGGGATCTTGGGGTGAAAGTCCATAACTACTTGAAACTGGCAACAAAAGTGAATAAGATGATAGAGGGGTATGGACCATGCACAGGAAATGGAATTCATTTAGAATGGCCTCATGGATGGCACAGACACGGTAGACCAATTGCTGTGTTACTGTGCTATACTCTGTTTTCATGCCAAGGTGATTTTTTTTTTAGGAAAAGCCTCTCCACTAAACCCCCAAAGGATTAGGTCTTGAGCATCCAGAAGCTGACAGACTCTACTACACCAACAGCTCTGGCAGTTTGGGATGCTTCTGTCAAGCTTGTGGTATGTTTAGGAGCTCTCCAGCTCTTATGCTGATTGATTGATTGATTGATTGATATCCTTTTAGAGAAAGGAATTGTCATCGTTCTTACCTGGTCTGGCCTACATCTAACTCTGGAACTGCTAAAGTGTGGTTGACTTTTGGCTGATCTCTGGGCAATTGGAGATGGGCAATAAAATGCTGGCCTAGTCAGTAATGTCCACATCACCTGCATGAATTTTTAAAAAAGACATGCTGCTCTTTTTTTCATATTCTCTCAATACACTGCAGAGAAATGAAGACATGAGGAAAGTTTTGGTATTGAATCACTCACATTGCTATGACCTCCTTTTTAGCATTTGCAATGTTTATGTATCAGATTTTGTCTCTTATCTGGTAGTTTCTGGATTTTAGCCTTTTTTGATACCTGTGTTTCTTATTTACTGCAGCAGTGACTTGTTTATAAACCATTTGCAAGCAGATGGCATTGGTTTGGAATGGTACATTTTTTTTGCCTCTGTCTTTTTAGTAGGTATGATTTTTTATTTGTTTGATCTTCAGTTTTTCTGTTTTTTGCTATTTTGTTTATTGCTCCCATTTCTCCTTCTCAAGCCTGTTCTAATGCAAGTTTGAAATGTTTTTTTATTAGGTAATGACCCTTCACTTACAAACATTCTGCAGAAGATTGGCCTGGAGTTGTCTAGCATTCGGGGTATATTGGATATTTTTCAAATGCAGATACAGCAACAGCAAACTGAACTGAGATCACTCCAGGTAAAGCCATTTTGTTCCATTTGCAAAAGGATTAGGTTCTATTGTTAGGTTCTTCTACTCTTGAGGTTCTTACACACTTGATGCAACTGCACAACACCAACGTCTGTGAACGAACAACTAAATTTATCAAGTACAGTACAAGCTAGGTGATTCCCTTTGATCCTATTCACAGGCATGCAAAGTCTGGTCAAAGTGAGGCACTTATAAAGGTGATATGTTTTCCTTGTTATAAGTCAGTTGCAATGCCTACAGATGCTCTGGCCAACCCCTCATAATTACATGCTGCTCAAGACAACCCCGTAAGCTCTGCGAGCTGTGTTAAAGGTTCCTCCAAAAAGCTTGTACTGTACTGTCCTTAATAAATTTGGTTGCTTGTTCACAGAAGTTGGTGTGTTGCAGTTGCAGCAAGTGTGTAAGAATCTCAAGAGTAACGCTATTGCAAATTAGGAATATAGTAGTGCCCCATCTGTCGGGATACCTTCCAAAACTAAAGTGGATGCCCGAAACTGCAGATAGTAGCAAACCCATTCATTTAAGTGGGAAACTTACCTCCCTGGCAGCCCCCAGTTCCTGGTTCTGGAATGTTTCATGTAATATTTTCAGACTGCGGATAACTGAAACCACAGAAGCAGATTCCGTGGATATGGCGGTCGACCTATATATTTATATATACTTATATTTACCATTTCTTAGGAGTTGAGTGATTTTTAGTAAGTAATTTATCTCCTGAAACTAAGCATTACAAACAATTCTGAATCAACATTTTTTAAATGAAATTCCATGGGTTATACGAATATGGGTTCACAACTGTAAAACTGCATGTTTTGCGTTCCTGATCTACAGGCATAATTGGAACTCCTCTTGAGGTTGCACAGGTGAGAAGAGAAGTATCGTGGTGGCATGTAATTCTTGTGTTTTCCTTGTAAATCAGTTTTATGGCAAAGTTTAGACCTGCTAAATAAGAAAACATATCCCTTCTGTGTATGCTTCAAACCCAAATTCAAAATTCTCCCAAAAAGATTGTTTCCATGCAGAAAGTCAATACATGAAATGGCATACATTATGATCCCTCACGACTCAGTAATTGTCTTTTTAAGTAAAAATTTGTGCATTTTAAGTACATTGTTTAAACAAAATGATTTGTACTTGTATAAAAATTTTAAGATCATAAACTCCCAAAGCAATTGACAGGAGTGTTAAAAAATAAAATTCCCCCTTAGCTGGATAAGGTGGCAAAACAGGTGAATGTAAGCTTAGGAAAGGAATTCCAGAGTTTGGGATTGAGGTAGTGGCGATCATGGCCACCGGCAGGACAATAATTAAAATTTAGGGATGCACATGAAGCCAGGATTGGAGAATTGCAAATGCCTTGCATTGTAGAATAGGAAGCAGAGAGGCTGATTATCCTGGCCTGTAGTAGCTGGGCCAGATAGCTGTCACTATCTGATGACACTACAGCTGGGCTTTACTCTCTTGCTGGTCTCCAGCTTGTTCAGTCAAATCACCATCTACAGAGTCTCTGCTCAGCAGACACCCATGGTTCAATTTGTTCATGTGATTGAAGTAGATGTGAGTGATCATGGTGGAAAGTGACTAGAAATCAGTAAAGCCCACAGTGTAGCTATTCAGGGCAACTGCTCAAGCCTGGTTTCCATTACCATGCCTTTCAGTAGCCAGATGTCTGGCTACCTAACTTGAAAAATGCTCCATGACTCATTATGGACTGTTGCCAAAACAACACTCATTCCTTTTAAGCTTTCCTGCCAAATGAGGAAGATTTCTGGCAGCTTCCTGTTCTATTGTGTCAGTTCACGTATCACACTTCTTTTTTTTTTGTTGTTTGCAGTAGCGCAATACACTAGGTATAGCATGCGATGAGCAGAAAAGAAGGTAGTTGGCAGCATCCTTTCAAGGATAGGAATTTTTACATGGTTTCCGAATCCAAACTTTTCAGGAACACGAGGTGTATGAGAAGGAGCATTTTGCACAGTCTTTTCCTTGACCTCCCTTTCCCCTGCTTCCAGCCGTGTATTCAATGTATCTATCTAAGTTGACTAGCAATATTAATTACTTGACACATCAAAGGAAATAATCTAAGTCTCTATTCATTTAGATTGTTCCTCCATTCTGCTGGGGCCGTCACAACATTCCACGAGATCCTATTCAACTTTGCTGCCAAATTTTCTTTCTTTCTTTTCTTCAAGTTTGTACTCCTGACAGAATATAATCAGTTGCTCATGATAAACTGCACTGATTAACATTTGTTTTGGTGTTAGCAGTGTGTTTTATTGCAGAAAATATCAACAAAGCCATTTATTGTAGTTTTTGAGAAGATAATTGACTAACAATGAAGAACTTTTGATTTTAACCTTTTTTCTTCTTTGCTTGCAATTCTTCTGGATTTAAAAGAAAGCTTTCTGCCCTTACTACCATGTAGGTAGTAATTAGCCAACTCTGTACGAGTCAGGGGTAGATTTAAAGACTCAATCTATGACAGACTGAAGGATCAGTGAAATTTCTGTATTCCATTGCAAAGGAATTTAATATTAATTTTCGGGCGGCACGGTGGCACAGTGGTTAGCACTGCTGCCTCACAGCACCAGAGATCCGGGTTCAATTCCCGCCTCAGGCGACTGTCAGTGTGGAGTTTGCACATTCTTCCCGTGTCTGCGTGGGTTTCCTCCGGGTGCTCCGGTTTCCTCCCAGAGTCCAAAAATGTGCAGGTTAGGTAAATTGGCCGTGCTAAATTGCCTGTAGTGTTAGGTGAAGGGGTAAATGTAGGGGAATGGGTCTGGGTGGGTTGCACTTCGGCGGGTCGGTGTGGACTAGTTGGGCCGAAGGGCCTGTTTCCACATGGTAAGTAATCTAATCTAATCTAATTAATGATAGGTAAAAATAGCAAATGTCTCTGAATGCTATTGAGACAGTAGCTAGATCACACTTGAGATCTTAATCTTTGTCAAATTTGAAAGAGCTTGAATTCACCTAAAAGAATTACCAAACAGCTATTGATGCTATTTCTGTTTATGTAAAACATGTGACTGTTATGTAACAGCTTTAAAACTGTCAATTAATGTAAATTAAATTTTGATTTACCAAATCCAGCTTTTTTAAATCTCACCTGTATAGCATTGATTTTCATCTGGTCAGTTGTTATGATTTTATCTTTGAACTTTTTTTGTTAAATTTTTCATTATTGCATTGCTTTTGAAAGTTTTGGACGTGCTTAATAGCCAGGAACAGATACAATTTTGGCAAATGCTTTAAATCTAGCTTTGATTTTTGATTATTTGTATAGGAACTGAAAAATGCAGTCCAAAGAAATTCTGAAAAAGCACATCATTTACTAGAAAATATCCCAACTCATCTACCCAAGAAAGCTGCTGAAACTAGGTAGGTGAAGCTGACCTTAACCAAAGGGTGTTTTTTTTTTTGCCCCTTCTGATTTCATGTTATGGCTCCTAAGAATTGAATGCTCACACTGGACTGGACAGCAGTTCAAGATGTCGTTAACTAGCTTCTCGAGAGCAATTGGGGATACGCAACTTGCCATTGATACTTTTATTAGTGAATAAGAGAAAAAGCTTGTTGTTCACATTTCATTATTGACAAAGGAAATATAAGTGGGGAAAAAAATAAAATGTCCAAATTTGTTATTGAATTACACCTGCCTTTCTTTTTGATATAATTCTGCTGCAGCTGAAGACTGCACATGATCTTGACTCTCCATGTACAATTTAGGCGATAGTGAGGACTGTGGATGCTGGAGAGTCAGTTAATAAAGTGTGGCACTGGAAAAGCACAGCAGGTCAGGCAGCATCCGATCACAGGAAAGTGGGTGTTTAGGGCAGGATCCTAATGAAGGGTCCTGTCTGAAACATCCACTCTCCTGTTCCTCATGCTGCCTGACCTGCTGTGCTTTCTCCAATGCCACACTTTATCGACTCACTGTGTACAATATCATGGGAGGTAGTAGAGCATTTTTTTTTTTTTTTTTTTTTTATAGATATTTTTATTAGAAATTTAACATTTTTACATTCATAAGTTTGAAGATAAATGTTGTGTCCATTTGTTCTAAGAACTGGTTGAAATTGTGAAGTCCCTATTGCAAGCTTATGACCATGCTGGAAATATTTAGATCACAGAGAATCTATTAGAGAGGAATAAAACCAGCACTTCAGGTCAAATTATTTGTCAGAACTGGGTGAAATTTAGAGGTATTAGGAGTCCATAAGCAAGTACAAAACCAGGAGAAGTAGTACATGAAGAGGTTGAAAGCACAGGGTGTGGAAGAGGATTTAAAGCTCCTTCAGGAGCATTTGGAAATGTAAAGTTATTTACTTTGGGAGGAGAAACAGATGTATAGTGTTTCTTGAATGGTAAGAGATAGATGTGTGAAGGGTTTTGGCTGTCCTTGTTAACCAGTTACTGAAGGCTAACATGTAGGTGTAGCAAGTATTAGGAAGGTTAATGGAATGTAGTCTTTATTGCAAGAGGGTTGGAGTACAGGAATGGTGAAGTCTTGCTTCAATTGTTCCAGAGGTTCATTGGATCATACTGTTATTGTATGCAGTTTTGGTCTCTGTCTCAGGAAAAAGATTATTGCCGCAGAGGAGTGCAATGGTGCTTCAACAAATTTATTCATGGGATGGTGGGACTTTGCTTTTGAAGAGAGATTAAGCAATGCAAGAATAAGAGGTGACTTAACTGAAACTTGCAAAGCGCTTGAAGGGGTAGATGTGCCAGATGCAACTAAGATTTTTCTTGTTGGGAAGTCTAGAACCAGAGATCGTTCAGATTTTAAAAATCTGTTTGGGTGTCAGTTGGGTCTGCGATGAAGAGAATTTTTTTGTTTACTGAGACAGCTATGAATTGTTTTGAATTCTCAACCCCAAAGAGCTATGAAAGTTCGATTTTTGGGTATATTTTTAAGGTAGGGATTGATGGATTTGATAGATTTCTGATTACTGTGGCATATAAGGTGGTTAAGGTGGATAAAAAACATTGAAACATTTTATCAGCCATGGTCACATTGAATAACCTACTTCTCTTCTGTGTTCCTCAATACTGGAAGCCAATACCAGCCTCAACAGCAAGACTGGAATAGCATTTAGTCTTTGACTGATAAGTTGCAGGTAACAACCTAGTCATGTAAGCAATGATATAAGCAAATAGAAGCTTTGGTCATAACACTAACTCTGCTTTCTAGCATTTATACCTTTTTTATAAGATCACTGACCAGAAGCCTAACTACAACAGTAATATCAACATATTTTCAGAACTAGGTCAAAGGATGAATATTGTGAGATGCTTTGATTCCTCAAATCCATTTGATTGAAATGACATACATGAAGAGGTAACAGCACACCAGCCCAAAGAGACTACAAACAATAGTTTGCTTTGCTGAGTCCCTGTAATTGATTTCTTTCCATTATGAATATATCTGACTACCCTCAGTATTAACTAGAGGATGCAATATAACTTACCAAGCTTACTTTAAACCGCATCCTTACCCAACACATAATCTCTATTAACGAAAAGAACCGGTGCAATGATATTGTGGGAATATTGACCGCTTCCTAACTGCAAGCATGTTCCTCTATTGTCACCAAGCAGTACCCTTGCAGGACTGCAGAGGCCGGAGGAGAAATGACAACACATCTGAGCAGTTAAAGATAGGACAAGTGACACCACCTAGTGTAATGGTGGCTCAAATGTAGCGCTCTTGCCTTTGAGTCAGAAAGGATGGGAATTCAAATCCCATCTCTCAGGGCATATTCCAGCCTGACACTTGAGTATTGCCTTATTAGAAATGTAGTCCTCTGGATGAACTTTTAAGTAGAGTCAATCTGCTGTCTGACAGACCCCTCAATCATTATTTGAGGAAGAGTTGTTGAGTTCTACTCTGCAAATAGCATGTATCCCTCCCTCAATATTGATCAAACAGGTTATTTTGTCACTGCTGTTCATGTTATCTTGCTGTACATATTTAAGATTCTTTAATCTGTCATTCAGTTACAACTACATTTTCAGGACTCCTTTGTTGCATATGAAGAGTTTTGCAGTATCCTCAAGTTGTCATAGCCTTGATTATAAATGGAATCTTTCCTACAAGCTACAGATGTTGCCTTCGCATTGGATTCATTCTATACTGTTTGCTGAAAACTTTCTTTGCATCTTTCAGGCTCTTGGATTTATGCTGTAATGATCCGGAGAAGAATTAGTACGATGTTATCTTCTAAATAAGACCAATAGAATGACTTAAATTATTTAATCATCAAAGTAGTCTCATCATTCCATTAAGTATTTGCATTGGCCAGTAAAAATTACAGGTTTTCTGAATGCAACTCTTGTAGAGGAATATAAGCGCATACAGCATGTATTTTTTGCTTTGAATGAAGTAAAGTTGTATAAAGAATGCCCAAGGAAAATGCATGGAAAAATTAGTAACATTTCTTAATATTGTGTTTGGTGCGCAAGAAATGATTATATAGATTCACCTTCCTGTATCTTTACTACCTGCAATGATCTGCCTTTTGCAACTTCCCACTGCTGCTTACCTCATTCACTTGTAAAAGGACAGGGCTTAGAATCTGCGCATGACATCAAGCTCTTTGTCACAGATCCTTTTATTTTGGCTACAGTGGTCTCTCTCATTCTCTTTCGCTTTGTACCTGCATTAGGAAGCCAGCTTATGGAAGCACTTATTCATTCAATTCAATTCAACTAAATAATTAATTGTTGTATTTAGTAATTTAATTTATCTATGATCTGATGCTTTGCACATCCTAATTTATTTAAAGTTCTTCAAGGCACCAATTAATCCTAAATTATGTTTGAAAGGTCCTTGAAAATTTTTATCTTTTATATAAACCTTAGCACCAATGTTTATTCTGGTGTGATTTATAACTTAACACTGAGAATTTTTGTTTAATTTTCAGCACAGCACCTGCAAAAGATCTGAAAGTCCAAGAAGTAACTGCCCATCCTGAACCTGAAAAGAATTCAGCGAAAAACAAACATTTTGTTCGTGAAATTGAATACCTGTTAATGGAGGAATTTAATCAGGTACCTGGGTAAGTTTCATAACAACAGTTTAATTCTAAAATAGAACAAAGAACTGGAACAAATCTAAATTGCTGGAGGAACTCAGCAGGTCTGGAAACATCTGTGGGGAGAAAGCAGAGCTGATATTTCAAATCCAATGACCCTTCTTTAGAACAGTTCTCACTGTTCCCACTCCTCCAGCAATTTATGTTTTTGTTTGAAATACATTTTTTGTAGATCTTTTCTTAAGATTACTTTTACCTTAAACTGAAAGTTGGATAAAATATGCAATCCAGAACAAGCTTTTAGATCTGATTGGTCTGGTCCATGTTAGTGTTGATACAATGAGGCTGCTTCCATTCCAGCCATCTCCCCTTGACCATTTTTAGCACATCTTTGTCCCTCCTCTGTTTTTTTGTTTTAACATACTTATGTGGAATTAGGCAGCAAAAGACTTTCTAAGGTACTCTAGTTTTATTGTAAATCTATAGATTAGCACAAACATCAGTTTCCACCTTTCTGGACCTTTCCCTGGCCACAGACTAGCTCTTCAATGGGGAAGATGCCAAGTGCTTTACGCATTTGAAAATATTCTTGTTATTCTCTGTATCTTTACAATTTTAGTGTCTGTGCTGCTGAAGCAAGCACTGAATATTCATGGTCAGGGCAAGAATACGATCCACTGAGCCACAACTGACTCAGCTCTTGTTTGTTTTTTGTATATTTATAATCAACCTGTTCAAATGTACTATGACTCATCTCTGGAGCAGTTGTAACTTGTACCTAGGCCACTTTGTTCAGAGGGAGGGACACTATCACAGCATCACAAGAACCCTAAGAACTCAGCTGTTAAACACCAGTCTGATGAGCATTACTACTCGTGATCAATTCTGGAGCTGTTCTATCTGACTTGTAAGCACTGACATCATATGCGGTTAAACATATTTAAGCCAAAGACCTCTTTACTGCAGCCTGTTTGCTGAGCCCCTCCACTCCCAATTATCTCTTTCTTTGTGAACCCTCCACTTGCAGCACATCTTACTCTGCCAGAAGCTTTGTCCCGCTCACTGTTCCTCTCCTGAGCCCTCTCTCTCTTGCATCTAGAGTTCAGAAGAAGGAAATAGTGAGTGAAAATTGGCAAGCAGGAATATACTTGTTACTGATGTCTATCTTTTTATTTTAAATACCTTTTTGAGGAAATAAATTGTAATTATTTGTATGTGTATTTTTAATTCTGTGCATAGTCTATTTAAAATTTTCTAATATCCTAACTGGACACTACTGTTTTTCCAGTGAATACCACTCAACAAAACTGCTCAACTTAACTATTTTCCATGTTACTGAGTTCTAGATTCTAATCATTGAGTAAAGAAATGTCGTCTTTTTTTAACCTACTGGATTATTTGAAACCATCTTGAATGTGTGAAAATTAACCACGTGAAAAATTCTCACCGTATGTTGACCCTGTTCAACACTGATAATTTTAAAGATCCGTATGAGGCTCTTTCTAAGTCTTCATTTATCGAAAGAAATTGTCCAAATTATTTGCTCTTTACTTTCCATCTTTTTTTTTTAAAAAAACTTTCTCTTGCATTTCTGTCTTTTTCTTGTAATTGGAGACAACTAGACCAAAGCACATTGCTCTTGAGTATGGTCCAAGCAGGATCCTAAACAAGTTTATTATAACTTCATAAATTCTGAATTCTACGTCCCTGTGCTTTGTTTACATTTTCAATGCTTAACTGGCCTTTGCTCTTATAGATTTTTCTTCACCAGTGTCCCAAGATTTCTCTCATTTTTGTATTCATTGTTGTGTTCAGTAACATATTGCCATGCGTGCAGAAATGACTTTTTCCGCTTTAGCTGTGAAGTAAAAATAAAAAAAATTATCAATAAAATGTACGAAATTAGTCTGAAGGATGATTCTTCTACTGTCCTGACTGCAGTATTTGACCAGAGATGTCAAGACAGATGAAAATTGTACAGAACCATGTCTGTGTAGTGTCACCAAACTATGTGCAGCTATTGTAAGACTTCATTATTCTTGAACTTAAATTTTCTTGAAACGAAAGCTTCCAATTTTTTGGATTGTTTCCTGAACTTCCGTAGCAGGTTCCTCTGACAAGTGTATTGCAACATCACGGTTCAAAATATTTTCATGAACAATGAGAGATTGCTACATCATGTTCATCTTAGATTATATCTGTGTTTGACAGTGTTAGTTTACTAGCGAATCTTATTGGTATGTACTGTCACAGGTGGACATAGTCATCCAGGACAGAAACAGGCCCTTCAGTCCAACTTTCTGAGCTGACCAGCATCCCAATCTGACTTAGTCCCATTTGCCAGCATTTGATCCATATTCCTTTAAACCTCCTTATTGATATAGCCGTCCAGATACTTTTTAAATGTTCTAATCGTACCCTCCTCCAGCACTTTCTCTGGCAACTTGTTCTATACTCTCGCCACCCTCTGCATGAAAAAGTTACCCCTCAGCCCTTTTTTTTAAATCTTCCCCTACAAAATGAGTGATGTATTGCTAGAGGCTTTTGTATTAACAGTTTGGAAATGACTCCCATCCTCTCAGGCTACAATAAGTAGAGACATAGATTTGAATTGCATTTTGATAATGAAATGAAAGCCCCTGAAAGTAACAACACAGGTGGATACAGGATGCTTCCCTTCATCGACCAGGCATCAAATCTAAAAGGTGGCAAGTTTTGTTACAGCTTTACAAACCTTTATTTAGCCCACATTTGGAATCTTGCATGCATTTCTGGTCATCACAATACCAGACGTTTTGGAGAGGGTACAGAGAAAGTTTACCAGGATGTTGTCTGATCTGGAGGGTTTTAGTTATGAGGAGAGGTTGGATAAACTGAGATTTGTTTTCACTGGAAAGGTGGAGGCTGAAGGGCAACCTGATAGAGATCTACCTTCTGCTTCTGTTAGCTGGCCAATGTTCTATCTGTACCATGTTTTCCCTTACCCTGAGTTTTAGCTTCCATGTTAGTTAGTCTGGCAAGTCCAAGTACACTGCATGGATTTGTACATAAGTTGGAACACTGCATGCAAAAATTACTTAGCTATTCTTAAGTGCGTGGAAGTATTTATACGTTGGAGTTTTAAAATTTATAAGCTGCATAGAATTGCATTCAGAGACTTCTCTCTACTCCATATTAATTTGCAGAACTTGTCAAAATAGGTGACAGCCATTCACGAATTCATATTTCAAGACAATGAGCCATGATTGTTCACTGCCAATCATCATTAGTAGGTACATTCTCCATGCCAATGCCTCTAACAATCAAACTCCACTTGATAATCCATTTCTCTGACTTTGCTAACCTGTGGCAAACGTTTTAGTGAATAGAAGTCAAGTTGGACTCAACATTAACTTTGCTTTATTTAGTGATTGTTGACATTGGGTATAGATTGGGAGAAATGGAACTTGCAGTATTGTTGTACAGAGCACAGATGTACAATCAGTGGGCAAAGTGGCTTCCCCTTGCCCCCATTCTTCTATGATGCCATTCTGAACTAATCCTATTGCCGGCACATGATACAGAGTCATTGAGATGTACAGCATGGAAACGGACTTTTCTGTCCAAATTGTCCATGCTGACCAGATATCCTAACCCAATCTAGTCCCATTTGCCAGCACTTGGCCCATATTCCTCTAAACTATTCCTATTCATATACCCATCCAGATGCCTTTTAGATGTTGTAATTGTACCAGCCTCCACCACTTCCTCTGCCAGCTCATTCCATACACTCACCACCCTCTGTGTAAAACTGTTGTCCCTTGGGTCCATTTAAATCTTTTCCCTCTCACCCTAAACTTATGCACTCTAGTTCTAGACTGTCCCCACCCCAGGGAAAATACCTTGTCTATTTATCCTATCCATGCCCCTCATGATTTTATAAACCTCTAAGTCACCCCTCAGCCTCTGACACTCCAAGGAAGACAGCCTATTCAGCATCACCTTATAGCTCAAATCCTCCAACCCTGGCAACATCTTTGTAAAACTTTTCTGAACCCTTTCAAGTTTCACATCTTTCCGATAGGGAGGAAACCAAAATATTCCCTGCTTGTTCAGGTGTCAGTCCAAATGCCTCTTAAATGTTGTTATTGTCTTTGTTTCTGCCACCTTTCCTGACGGTGCGTTCCAGGCACTACCCTCTGCATTTATAGAGTCATAGAGATCTACAGCATGGAAACAGACCCTTTGGTCCAACCCGTCCATGCCGACCAGATATCCCAACCCAATCTAGTCCCACCTGCCAGCACCTGGCCCATATCCCTCCAAACCCTTCCTATTCATATACTCATCCAAATGCCTCTTAAATGTTGCAATTGTACCAGCCTCCACCACATCCTCTGGAAGCTCATTCCAAACACTTACCACCCTCTGTGTGAAAAAGTTGCCCCTTAGGTCTCTTTTATATCTTTCCCCTCTCACCCTAATCCTATGCCCTCTAATTCTGAACTCCCCGACCCCAGGGAAAAGACTTTGTCTATTTATCCTATTCATGCCCCTCAAATTTTGTAAACCTCTATAACGTCACCCCTCAGCCTCCGCGCCAGGGAAAACAGCCCCAGCCTGTTCAGCCTCTCCCTGGAGCTCAGATCGTCCAACCCTGGCAACATCCTTGTAAATCTTTTCTGAACGCTTTCAAGGTTTCACAACATCTTTCCAATAGGAAGGAGACCCGAATTGCACGCAATATCCCAACAGTGGCCAAACCAATGTCCTGTACAGCCGCAACATGACCTCCCAACTCCTGTACTCAATACTCTGACCAATAAAGGAAAGCATACCAATATTTTTAAAAGATTTGCCTTGCACAATTCCTCCTCTTTTAAACATTGCCTTTATCACCTTAAATACTAGGGAGTATAGGTTTGATATTTTCACCTTGGGAAAGAGACTCTGGCTATCCACTTCATAATCGTGTATACTTCTATCAGGATGTCCTTCAGCCTTTGACGCTGTAGTGAAAACAGTCCTTGATTGTCCAACCTCTCCTTTAATACAGTCCAATCCACACAGTATCTCGATTAAACTTATTTTACACCCACTCCAAAGCCTCCAGATCCTGCCTATAGTGTGGCGACCAGAATTGCACACAGTATTCCATTTGTAGCCCAACTAAAGTTTTATGCACATGCAGCATGACTTGTCAACTTTTGTACTCAATGTCCTGACCAATGAAGGTAAGCATGATGTGCGGCTTCTTTATCACCTTATCCACTTGTACTACCAAGTTCAAGAAGCTATGGACTTTCACCCCATGATCCCTTCATATATCAATGTTTTTAAGGGTCCTGTTTACTGTATGTTTTCTTCTTTCTTTTGGCATCACTTGTCCAGATTAAACTTGATCTGCTGTTTCTCCACCTTTCCAACTGATATCCTGTTGTATCTTTCCTCACTAACCACCTCTATCAATTATTGAGTTATTTGAAAGTTTACTAATCAGGCCATTTACACTTTCATCCACATCTCAAGTGACTTCAGCTTCTGGGTCAGTCTCCCAATAGGTACTTTGTTGAATGCAGAATGGCTTCTTCTGGAACCTATTATTCTAAGATTGCATTCTAAAATAATTGCATCTACCCACACATGATCTCTATTTCCCTGCCTATTCACATGTCAGTCCAAATGCCTCTTAAATTTAAGTCCATATGGACCACATAAATTGCATTACCCTCCTCCATCATCTTTGTCACTTCCTCAAAAAACTCAAATAAAATTTGTGAAACAAGATCCCCGTACAAAACCATGCTGACTGTTCCTAATAAGTTAATTCTTTGCCAAATGTGAGTAAGTCTTGTCCCCAAGAATCTTCTCTAATTTCCCAACCTGATGTAAGGCTCACTGGCCTATAATTTCCTGGATCATCCCTGTTGTCCCTAAACAAAGGAACAACATTTGGCTATTTTCCAGTCTTCTATGACCTGGTCTATCGCTAAAACAGATAAATGTTTTTTTTAAACAGAACTTCCTTTCGATACAAGCAACGATTAGGGGTATTAGACTTCTTAACTTTCGTTGCTCCAAGGAGAATAACTAACCTTTTGAGGTATTTTAAAATTATGAACAATTTTGACGGGGTAAAGAAGGATATTTTGTTTCAGTATGTCAGTACCTAGGGGTCACCAATTCAAAATTGTCAGTGAGAGAGCTAGGATTGAGATGATTTGGAATGTGCCTGGGTGAGTGGTGGAGGTGGATTCCATAGGAGGTTTGAAAAGCAAACTCAATAGATATATATTTGAAAGTGATGAAGTTAGAGGACTGTAGAAATAGGGCTGAAGAGTGGGACAAGGAGAAAATGAGGACTGCAGATCGGGGTCAAAAAGTGTGGTGCTGGAAAAGCACAGCTGGTTAAGCAGCATCCGAGGAGCAGAAGAGTCGATGTTTTGAGCATGGGCTCTTCATCATGCAGGAAATATTAACTCTCCTGCTCCTCAGATGCTGCCTGATGTGCTGTGCTTTTCCAGCACCACACATTTTGGAGAGTGGGACTAACTGGGTAGATCTCTTTTCGGGAGCAAATACAGACACATGGGTTGAATGGCCTCCTCCTTCTCTACTTTAAAATTATACAATTCTCTAAAGATCTCTTCCAACATCCCAGCAATCTCTCTTCCTTTGCTTCCTTCAGTATCCAGGGACCAATCCCATCATGCCCTGAGTACTTAACTTAATGTTTTAAGACCCCCAACACCACCACCTCTTCAATAGCAACATGCCCTAGAAATCAACATAGCATTCCCAAATTTTATGACCATCCATGTCCTCCTTAGTGAATACTAATGTGAAGTGCTCATTAAGGATCTCATGCAGTTCCTCTGGCTCCATGCATAAATTTGTTCTCTTGTCCTTGGATGGAGTTACCCTTTCTCTAGCTACCCTCTTACTCCCAATATACACAATGCCTTGGGAATCTCCTTAATCTTACTTGCCAAGGACATTCCATGCCCCAATTTAGCCCTCCTAATTCAGGACTGTCTGATTTCCATTTCCTAAACTTTAAATTTGCCTCTTTTTATTTCCCCTTTTTTGCTTAAACTTGCAATATCTCTTGTCATCCTGGGTTCCTGAATTTTGCTATCTTGAATCTTTCATCCTGGCAGGAACATGCTGGTCCTGAATCCTGATCAAGATTTAAAATTATGATGTTTTTAGTTGCATTGGAAGCCTATATTTTTAAGCTTTCGTTAAAAGATCTCAAAATATTATCATTCTAGGCACATTCTGAGCAGCATTGATTAGAGGCTAAGATCAATGGACTGATTTGTTCTCCCTTGGATCTTGGAGAAAAATTTGGATCTCTTTGGAACCTCATTCACAGTAGCATGTTTTGTATGTTTCTGCTTTTGTTCTTGCAATTCCTAAAGAATGTCTTGTTATCTTTTACATCTTGTAATCTTTGGAAATTCCTATTTTATTCGTCATTTAATCATTTTGGAACATGCATGTATTTTATCACCTCAGTTCCCATTTGACAGTGACTTTATTGGCATTCTAGATATATGAAAGGGCGAATGACCTATGATCAGATCAATGCTGTGATTAAGGAGATTAATGCTACTGTGAAAGCCAAGTACAAGATCCTAAACCTGCCAATGAAATCAATGTCGAATACTACTCGTAACCAATATCATGCTTTTAAAGAACAAGAAACCAAGGAAACCAAAGGTACAAATAGGAATAAGAGATAAAATCAAGATGAATCAATATGTTCTTTAAACTTTTTAATTTGTATCGTGTCTTACATCACTACCATTCATTTAAATAAAAAAAAAAAATGTGGAAGAGAACCATCTCTTCTACGGAGGTTATAATGTAAATGAGCATTAGTCTCAGCTGAGCTTCCAGAGATATTCATTTCAGGCAATCGAAATATAAACCGTTTCCATCTTAACGTGAGCATTTGAACTGAAGTGTCAGCTAACACTGCATTCTTGTTCCTAATCCATTATGATGATGATGATTCTTCACAATGAACAATAGTTGAGAGTATTTAAGTAATTTTATTTGGCTAGTAGAAAGAAAGTGCACAGTGTATCCATGTTCAATCGTCCATCCTGGCCTTGTTTGTTTTTATTCATTCGGAAGATATGAACATCACTACCAAGACCAGATTTTATTGCCCATCTCTAATTGTGCTTAGACCATGTAACTTGCTAGGCCATTTTAGAGGGCAGTTGAAAGTCAACCACATTGTTGAAGACCTGGAGCCGCATGTAGGCTAGATCAAGTAAGGTGGCAGATTACCTTCCTTAGAGGACATTAGTGAAATAATATAGCAAGTTTGGCAGCATATGTGGAAAGAGAATAGAATCTTGAGTCTGATCTGACATGTCTTCAAAACTCTGTTTCCACAAATGCTGTCACATTTGCTGTGTTGATTTTTCATCACTTTATGGCTTGAGACTACAGGTTGTTCTCCTATACTACAGGTTGTTTCTTCAATGCAAATTCTCTAACGTGATTGATGAATTGGGGACGCTATTTGTAAAGTGCAAAATTTTAAAACATGTGTTGGCTGTAATGCAATTACAAGAATGCAACCATTACCGTACAGAAGAACTGGTTATACGAGCAATGAGGGCTGCTTAAGATGTCACCAGCTCAATGACATTGCACAAGTTTCTTTTTTTAAAAAATCAGAATAGAAAGACAAGCCTGAAGACAAGTCATATCAGACTTTCCACAGATGTTGCCCGATGTCGGATGTAATCGGATGTAATGGTGTTACAGTTAAATAAAGGTAATTATGAGGGCATGAGAGAGAAACTGACGAAAATAGACTGGAAGCAGAGCCTAGCAGGGAAGACAGTGGAGCAAAAATGACAGGGGTTTGTGGGTAAAATTGAGGACACTACAGAGGTTCATCCCAAAGAAGAGAGAGATTATCTGGGGAGGGATTAGACAACCATGGCTGACAAAGGAAGTCAGGAAATCTAGATTAGATTACATTACATTACATTACAGCATGGAAACAGGCCCTTCGGCCCAACAAGTCCAAACCGATCCGCCAAAGCGCAACCCACCCATACCCCTACATTTACCCCTTACCTAACACTATGGGCAATTTAGCATGGCCAATTCACCTGACCTGCACATCTTTGGACTGTGGGAGGAAACCGGAGCACCCGGAGGAAACCCACGCAGACACTGGGGAGAATGTGCAAACTCCACACAGTCAGTCGCCTGAGGCGGGAATTGAACCCGGGTCTCAGGCGCCGTGAGGCAGCGGTGCTAACCACTGTGTCACCGTGTCGCCCATCTATCAAAGAAAAAGAGATATCCAAGAAAGTGGCCAAGAGCACTGGGAAATCAGAAGATTGGGAAGGCTACAAAAACAGAGGATAACAAAGAGAGAAATAAGGAAGGAGAGGATCAAATATGAAGGTAGGCTAGCCAGTAATATTAGAAATGATAGTAAAAGTTTCTTTCAATACATAAGAAACAAATGACAGGCAAAAGTAGACATTGGGCCACTTCAAACTGATGCATCAGTCTTCACAGTGGAAGACATGACAATATCCCAACAATTAAAGGGAGTCAGGAGGCTGAGTTGAGTATGGTTGCCATTACAAAAGAGAAAGTGCTAGAAAAGCTAAAAGGTCTTAAAATTGATAAATCTCCTGGCCCCGATGGGCTACATCCTAGAGTTCTGAGGGAGGTGGCTGAGGAAATAGCGGAGGCGTTGATGGAGATCTTTCAAATGTCACTGGAGTCGGGGAAAGTCCCGGATGATTGGAAGACCACTGTTGTAACCCCCTTGTTCAAGAAAGGATCAAGACAAAAGATGGAAAATTATAGGCCAATTAGCCTAACCTCAGTTGTTG
>NC_057710.1:34393698-34408805 GCF_004010195.1 Chiloscyllium plagiosum
GGTGGACGCTAGGAAATTGTTTCTGTTAGGCGAGGAGATAGGACCCGTGGACACAGCCTTAGAATTAGAGTGGGTAAATTCAGAACAGAAATGCGGAGACATTTCTTCAGCCAGAGAGTGGTGGGCCTGTGGAATTCATTGCCGCAGAGTGCAGTGGAGGCTGGGACGCTAAATGTCTTCAAGGCAGAAATTGATAAATTCTTGTCACAAGGAATTGAGGGCTACGGGGAGAATGCAGATAAGTGGAATTGAAATGCCCATCAGCCATGATTGAATGGCGGAGTGGACTCGATGGGCCGAATGGTCTTTCTTCCGCTCCTATGTCTTGTGTTGGATTATTTCTCATTTCCAACACCCATTGTTTCTTTAGTGTAGTAACTTTGAATACTGTGAGAACCAGATACCCCTCTGCTCTAAGAACTCTTAACTGTAGCAATTACTCACTGAAGTTTTGGAGTAGTTATGGAATAAAAGAAGGATGGGCCAAGAATAAACTGGGGAAAGACTAATTGTACTAAAATAAGTTACGATTTGGCCCAAGTAGACTGGGAGCAGTGATTTGCAGATACAACTGTCAGAGCAGTGGGAATCATTCAAGGAGGAAGTAATAAGAATGCAGGGCAAATGTGTTTACTAATGTATGGGTGAAGTTTGGAACAAGACCAGAGAAGCCTAGGATCAAGGAACACAAAGGTTAGAATAAAGAAAAGATCAGTTAGTAGTAAGTACCAAAGGGCTCAATATGGAGATGAGTATTTTAAAAGAGCAGGGTGTGTTTTTACAAGAAAATTAGGAAGGCAGAGTGTGTGCATGAGAGTATTTGCAGGTAGAATAAAGGAAAAGCCAAAGGTGTTTTTTTTTCAATATAGAAGTACAAGAGAATAACTAGAGAAACAGTAGGACCCATTAGGAGCTATAGAGAGAATTTATGTATGGGCCTAGAAAATATGAAAACAGGGCTGAATTAATACTTTGAGTATTACAGTAGAAAATGATGTTCCAAATATAGATGTCATTGTGGAAAACTCAAATGTTGGGGGGAGAAAAAAAGATATAATTTTGTGTTTAGTAACTTTAAAAGCAGATAAATCTGCAGGTCCAAATAGGAAGTATTGCAGACTGTAGAGGGAAGTAGGAAGGAGATATCGGAGGGCCTAGCAACAAATTTTCCGTGACCACCAGTGAGGTGCCAAACAACTGGAAGGTTGCTAGATGCCACATTATTTTCAAAAATAAAGGGAGTAAGGGATAAACCAAGAAATCATAGGGCAGTCAGTCTAAGCTTTCTGATGGACAGAATAAATCTCCACTTGGAGAGACAGAGATTATTCTGGCATAGTCAGCATAGATTTGTTAAGTGACTGTCAAGTTTGTCAAATTTCATTTGAATTCTTTGAGAAGATAACAAGAATTTTGATGTGATCTCTCTTGGCAGACTGTTCAAGAAAGTAACAACCCATGGAATTTAAAGCAGAGTGGCATGTTAGATCCCATTTTGGTTAAGAGGCATCCAGCAGAGGGTGATTGTAGAGGGATATTTCTTTTTATTGAAGATCTGTTTCCAGTGGGGTTCTGCAGGGCTTGATGCTTGGGTCTCTGCTTTTGAGGTGTATACTTAATTCTTTGGACTCGAATGTAGGGGCTATGATGAATGGAAAGAAGGATGATGGAAGGATCTGTAAGATGATAAACCGTGTTGATGACTGCCATGAACTTCAGGTGACTGTCAAAGGGCTGATCAGGTGCGCAGAGTAGCTGCAAATGGAATTCAGTGTGGAAACGCGTGATGAAGTACACCAGATTATGCTGAAGTCTTGAACTGAGGCTTGAACTTAATCCTCTTAGCCAAACAGTTAAGCTAAGCAGACACATGCAAAAGTTTTGTCTTTTTTCAAAAACTGAAATTAAGTTTGAAATCTATTTAGGCTATCCTGAGCTAAACTTTTAAACTGGCTATACAAACGCAAGCAAGGTATCTAATTTCCAAGTTGTTCTCGGAAAAGATAATTATCGTTGAGGCTACGTTTTCAAGTGCCTGCTTATGATGGATTAGTTATCTATGTCAATTATAGCTTTCTGTACACTCTCTGGAACCAGAGCAATTATCTATAAATATATCATTTCTCTCTGTTTATCTTCTGCAGGTCAATATTTCTTTGTAGAAGCTGATATAAAGGATTTCTCGCACCTTAAGGTTGACAAGAAATTTCACGTAATCTTAAATATTCTGCGACATTGCCACCGATTGCGGGAAGTCCGCGGGAGTCATCATGTGCGCTACTTGTTACTTTAAGGCAATTGTAAATTGTTTCGGTATTCTTAAGCCACATAAATCCTAATGTCTCAAAGATAACTGTGCTAGTTACTTTTACAAAAGGGAATTATATATGCCTTATTTACTCCCTCTCCTATTATCATAATATGGTCTTCATCTGAGGATTGGTAGCCTTTTGAGATTAATACTATAATATTTACATTTTTTTAAAGTATATTTTTCTGCTATTACATGCCTGTGACATCCCAAATTCACACCTTATTCTTTGCAGTTAGATACATACTGGGAGAGAGTCTAGGAACGATGTTGAAATCATGTTATCTCAGCACTTTTTAATTTAATTCTGCTCATTTTAAAGTACTCTGAATCACTTGATACAATCTGCAAATGATGTAAATCCTAAACCTCCTTTTGGGCTGGGTGAGCACCAGAGAAGGAACAAGAAAATGTCCAACTGAAGCACTCATGAACCGTCTCCTGATATCACTGCGCAGAGATTTGAATACATATCACCATGTTTAAAATGACGACTTTTGAATCAATTCATACTCTAAGGGTAATCAGATGTTTGATCCTCTGCATTTTGACCCAAGTCTAGCACACGACTCAATTGTGGATGTCTATTGAATTATTTTGTGTACTTTTGGTAGATCTGTGCTGTTTAATGTTATTCGAAGATTTCAGCAAAATCAATAGTATTGACATTATTTTCTAAATGTGTTCTGTCTAAAATGTCTTTTGGTCTACTGTGCTTAAAATTTGTGTTCAGTAATGTAATTTTTTTTACTCTTTAAAATTTTGTAACTTGTCTTTTCAGCTGTTATACTCCCCAATCTACTAAGTCACTAAATTCTTGATGTATTTCGACTAGCTGATCTCTGAAAATAACTCACTGCCAATCCATCAGCAGCAACTTCTAAAAATCCTAATGCAGGACAATGCAGTTGTTTTCATATGACTTTCAACATAGAAAATATCATAAAGTGCATATCACAAGTGCTTCAGACTAGATGGGGAAAAAACAAAATCAAGTGGCGGATGCAATGCTACAAGGGAAAGATTTGGGTAGGTGACCAAAAGCCAGTTTTGGACATGAATGGTGACTAGCTCACAGCTGATGTAAATGCTCAGGGTCATGCAAAAAAGTAAGTTTCAGGCAAGTCTAACCAAATTAAGCTGATGCCAAGCAACAGTGCTCTCCCAGCTGGGTTCTTTACTTCAGTAAAGGATAGTGATGTGTAACAATTTGCCATCATTAATGGGAAGATTTTCCTAATAATTGACATTGGGTGCACTGATTACCTATTTGTTGAGGGAGAATTTCATGCCTGTAATAGACCTGCTGATTTTTTTTTTGTCTGACATCATCATCATCATCATCTCCAATCAATTAGCAACTTTATTACTGCTATCGAATCCTCCCTGTTAATTGGCTTTTATGCAAAGCATTCAAGTAATCCAATGTGTTATTTTAATCACTGCAACTGGATGAGTAAAATAACTCTCAACTTGGCTCTTGTAAAAATTATGATTTTGAAATTGACAGCTCATGCAAATTAAACTTTCAAATTTTAATAATGCTCTTTATTTGAAATAAATTTTCCTATCTACAAATATTAATGCAATTAGGTTTCTAACCTAATTTAGCTATTAAAATTTTAGTAATTCGTAGCAATAATTGATGATCCATTGGCGGCTGAGTGGTTAGCACATCTGCCTCTCAGCACCAGGGATCTGGGTTTGATTCCACACTCTGGTGACTGTGTGGAGCTTGCACATTCTCAGTGTGTCTGTGTGAGCTTCCTCCCTCAGTCCAAAGATGTGTAGGTTAGGTGGATTGGCCATGCTAAATTGCCTATAATATCCAGGGGATGTGCAGGCTGGGTGGGTTAGCCATGGTAAATGTGGGGTTACAGAGATAGGGTAGAGGGGTTGGGTTTGGGTAGGATGCTCTTTGGATGGTTGGTATAGACTTGGTGGAAGCAGGCCATTCAGCCCACACTTCAGGGTTTCTATTCTATGAATATATTTTATAAATCGCCCTTACTGATTTTCTTGTCATTGTTTTTTCATTACTGCTTTTATCAACCTATTTATTTTCTCATTTGAGCATTGAGATCAACCTCCATTTTATAAAAATTTGACAAAATGGTATTGTTGCAATGCGCTGTGCTGGTAGACCATGGTGTCGTCAGATGGACAAGGTATTGAGGTTCTGGCTAATACACTGTAGATGTCAAGTAAATGTTTACATTTTCCTTTTGCTTCTTGCTAGATAACTTACATCACTGAAGCTATAGTTGTCAAAATATTTTCCATGCCTTATTTCAGTTAATTAATAATCTGATCTGTGAAGCTTTATGAAAGAAAAAGCAAATAAAATTGCAGTGTGCATTATTTAACACTACTACCTGGTGTTTTCAATCCTCTGTTTACGGCTTCAAGGCGTAACTGTGTGCCAATGCTAAATTCATTCTTCTGAAGTCTTACTTTCTGCTATTTTAGTAGATGTGCCATTCTGAAGTAATTATTCTGTTACTTCTGTTTTTATGTATGAGGGCCCAAGCGGATGCTTGGTCCTACCAAGTATAGAGGGTTTTAAACAATAGTTGGGGCGAGGGATCAAATTTGGGAAGATGTGGTAAATTGAAGTTTAGTGATTAGGCAATAAAAGGAAATGTTAGTATAGAAAATGTTAAACCGACCAGAACAAGAAGGAGCAGAAAGTACAGATCTAAGTAAATCAGCATTTCAGACTGAAATAATTCCACAGAGGCTGTTATCTCATCACCAAGTCACTCTTTATTTACACATGAACTGCTCTTGACTTTCGTACAGCCTCTTCACAGTCAGCTGAGTGTCAGATCAACAGGTCCATCAGTGATATTGTCAGCCGGGGATGACATCCAGCTGGCTGACTGTTACAATTACTGTACAGACTAGACCATGAGCTTCTGGAGCTGCTGCTGCTCCTCTCTCTGAATGAAGATTGAGCTTCACCCCAGACTGCAACTTCCTCTGTCCAACTTCTTGATCCGATGGCCCAGAGTTTTTTTTCTGGTGTTCTTGGTGGCAGTATTTCTTCAGAGGTTTTTGATCTAGTGATGTGGTGTCCCAGTGTTTCGGGTTTTGTCCCTTCATGTCGTTCTCATCATGGATCTGCTTTCTTCGAGACCAGGAGCCTCTAAATGGACTTTGTTGAACTTTTGTCTCATATTAACTTAATTTTTACTTAACTTTGTAATTTGTGTTTTTATCATGACTTCTGTCATTGTAATGGGAAATTAACAAATTTAACTTTTCTTGTGAAATCTGAAAGAGAATTCTTTGCTAACTTTAATACTTTTGCTGAGCTTTGCAAACCGTTTTTGCTGGGTTCTGCAGTCGAGGAGACAGCTTAGAACATAGAACAGTACAGCACAGAACAGGCCCCTTCAGCCCACGATGTTGTGCCGACCATTGATCCTCACGTAAGGTAAACCTAATGTACGAACCCTCAAATTTGTGACCATATGCCTGTCCAGCAGTCTCTTAAATATCCCCAATGACCTCGCTTCCACAACTGCTGCTGGCAACACATTCCATGTTCTCTCAACTCTGTGTAAAGAACCCGCCTCTGACATCCCCTCTATACTTTCCGCCAAACAGCTTAAAATTATGACCCCTCGTTGACAATTTCTGCCCTGTGAAAAAGTCTCTGGTTATCAACTCTATCTATGCCTCTCATTATCTTGTACATCTCAATTAGGTCCCCTCTCTTCCTCCTTTTTTCCAATGAAAAAAGTCCAAGCTCAGTCAACTTCTCTTCGTAAGATAAGCCCTCCATTTCAGGCAGCACCCTGGTAAACCTCCTTATGGGCGGCACGGTGGCACAGTGGTTAGCACTGCTGCCTCACAGCGCCAGAGACCCGGGTTCAATTCCCGACTCAGGCGACTGACTGTGTGGAGTTTGCACATTCTCCCCGTGTCTGCGTGGGTTTCCTCCGGGTGCTCCGGTTTCCTCCCACAGTCCAAAAATGTGCAGGGTCAGGTGAATTGGCAATGCTAAATTGCCCGTAGTGTTAGGTTAAAGGGGTAAATGTAGGGGTATGGGTGGGTTGCGCTTCGGCGGGTCGGTGTGGACTTGTTGGGCCGAAGGGCCTGTTTCCACACTGTAAGTAATCTAATCTGAACCCTCTCCAAAGCATCCACATCTTTCCTATAATAGGGTGACCAGAACTGGACACAGTATTCCAAGTGCGGTCTAACCAAAGTTTTATAGAGCTGCAACAAGATCTCACGGCTCTTAAACTCAATCCCCCTGTTAATGAAAGCCAAAACACCATATGCTTTCTTAAAATTGCCACCCAAGTGGACAGGGTTATTAAGGGATCTATGTATTTGCATACCAAGATCTCACTGTTCCTCCACACTGCCAAGAATCTGGTCTTTAATCCTGTACACAACTTTCAAGTTCGACCTTCCAAAATGCATCACTTCGCATTTATCCAGGTTGAACTCCATCTATCACCACTCAGTCCATCTCTGCATCCTGTCAATGTCATGCTGCAGCCTACAACAGCCCTCTATACTGTCAACGACACCTCCAATCTTTGTGTCGTCTGCAAACTTGCTAACTCATCCTTCAATCCCCTCATCCAAGTCATTAATAAAAATTACAAACAGTAGAGGCCCAAGAACAGAGGCCTGTGGAACACCACTCACAACTGACTTCCAGACAGAATACTTTCCTTCCACTACCACTTACTGTCTTCTGTTGACCAGCCAATTCTGTATCCAGACAGCTAAATTTCCCTGTATCCCATTCCTCCTGACCTTCTGAACGAGCCTACCATGGGAAACCTTATCAAATGCCTTGCTGAAGTCCATATACACCACATCCACCGCTCGACCTTCATCAACTTGTCTAGTAACATTCTCAAACAACTCTATAAGATTGTGAGGCATGACCTACCCCTCAAAGCCGTGCTGACTGCATTTAATCAAGCTATGCTCTTCCAGATGGTCATAAATCCTATCCCTCAGAATTCTTTCTCACACCTTGCAGATAACAGATGTGAGACTGACTGGTCTGTAATTGCTGGGGGTTTCCTTTTCTTGGAGAGGAATTACATTTGCCTCCCTCCAGTCCTCAGGTATGACTCTGGGGAACGAGGATGCAAAGATCTTCGCAAGCGGCGAAGCAATCACGTTTCTCATTTCCCAAAGCAGCCTGGCCCTGGCAACTTGTCAATCTTAATGTTTGTCAAAATTTTCAGCACATCCACTTCCTCAATCTCTATCATTCCAGCATGCTTACCTGCTCCTCAATGATTTCATTCACTATAAGGTCCTTTTTCTTTAGTAAAGACAGAAGCAAAAAACTCATTTAGGGCTTCCCCTACCTCCTCAGACCCTATACACAAGTTCCCAATGCTATCCCTGATTGGCCCTACTCTTTTTTTTGATCATTCTCTTATTCCTCCCATACGTGTAAAATGCCTTTGGAATCTCCTTAATCCTTCCTGCCAAGCCTTTTTCATGCCCCCTCCTGGCTCTCCTCAGACCATTTTTGAGCTCTTTCCTTGCCTGCCTATAATCCTCGAGAGCTGAGCAAGACCCGTGCTTCCTCCACCTTACATAAGCTGCCTTCTTTCTTTTGACGAGAAGCTCCTTTGCTCTCGTCAACCAAGGTTCCTTTATCTTACCCCTTCTTGCCTGTCTCAGAGGAACACATTTATGCATCACTCGCAACAACTGTTCCTTAAACAGTCTCCACATGTTTATAGTGTCCTTTCCATGAAACAATTGCTCCTAGTCCATGCTTCCCAACTCGCGTCTGATAGCATCATAGTTTCCTTTTCCCCAATTAAATATCCTCCCATTGTGCCTGCTTCTCTCCTTCTCCATAGCTATGTAGAATGTGAGGCAGTCGTGGTCACTATCACCAAAATGCTCTCCCACCGCAAGATCTGACACCTACCCCGGCTCATTGCCGAGCACCAAATTCAAAATGGCCTCTCCCCTCATCAGCCTGTCAATGTACTGAGTTCGGAAACCCTCCTGAACACACCTTACAAAAACAGCTCCTTCCAAATCATCAGCTTGAAGGAGGTTCCAATCCATATTGGGAAAGTTAAAGTTACCCATTACAACAACCCTATTCCATTCACACTTTTTTCCAAAATCTGCCGACCTATGCTTTCTTCAATCTCCCTGCTGCTATTGGGGGCCTGTAGTAAACCCCTAATGAGGTGACTTCTCCCTTACTGTTCCTAATTTCCACCCATACTAACTCAGTAGGCAGACCCTCCCCGACAATGGTAACTTCTGTAGCTGTGATACCCTCTCTGATTAGCAGTGCTACACCCCCTCCTCTTTTCTCTCCTCTTTCCCCCAACCCCCCATTCCTATTAAATGTTCTAAACCCTGGAACATCCAGCAACAATTTCTGCCCCTGAGAAACCCATGTCTTTGTTATGGCCACAACATCATAGAGCATGGATCAGTAGCTGGTGCTAAGCTCATCACTTTTATTCCTGATACTCCTTGCATTAAAGCAAACACACTTTAACCAATCCCTTGAAATTCCTTCCCACTGGCTGTGCTACTTCTTGCTATTGCCTCATCTCCATCAACTCTCACCACAGGTATATAGCTCAGCCTCCCACCCCCCCGTGCCATACTAGTTTAAACCCTCCTGAACCACTCGAGCAAACCTTCCACCAAGCACATGGTCCCCTTCCAGTTCAAGTGCAACCTGTCCTTCATGGACAGGTCCCACCTTCCCCAGAAGGCATCCCACTTATCTACATATCTGAAGCCCTCCCTCCTACACCAGCTGCGCAGCCACGTGTTAAGCTTGTCTTTGTTGAATTTTGTAAATGTTCAACCTGACCTTGCAAGCAGTCGAATTCAGCAAAAAGCTAAGAGAAAACATAAGGGCAGTTATATCCACGGCAAGGGAATGAGAAAATAACAATTCGAATCTTCCCAGTCCTTGCCCTTGAGAGTGTGATAAGAATGGTATAAGAAGAGTATGTGAATTATGCTCATTCCCTTACATGAGGTATTTTTGCGAAGTGTACTGGCACTGCATGCAGTTTTTAAACCCAAGCTTTTTCTTTGCTCTTGCTAGCAGTTGAATAGAGTCAATTTAATTGCCACAACAGTAAACTTTGGGGGCTCGTCAGGGATTCCGTGACTGGGTGAGATTCTGAAGATTCCCAGGAGGTGCAGGCACCAGCGCCTTGATGGTCTTTCACTTCATCTCGAGCACTGAATTGGCCCCTTTGTGTGAGAGGACTGAGAATCTGTGGATCGCCCCAGCGCCATGGGGTTCGAATTGAATAGGGTCGGGTAAGAGCCATGACTTAAGAAATCCTACATAGAGACTCATTATAAGAGAATAAATACAGCAGGAAAAGGGTTCAGTATTTGAGAAAGGAAATCTCAAGTAAAAGGTAGATCAAATATGCGTACAAACATTAGCGCACATGCAGACGTGCGCAGCAAACAACATAACGAAGCTGTACAGTGTCTTAAATCTGTTCCAGTTCCTGACCTTGATGACTGCCCTACGAGACCTACAGCCTGCCCCCCCCCCCACACACGAGATCTGCCTGGTGAGATTCCAAGTCAGTGACTGCTGCCTCGGAGTCTGCTGAATCACCGACAGCAAGTCGTACCCACAACCAATTGAAGCAAGAACCCCAAAATGACGATGGCAATTCCAAGACGGGAAGGCATTCATGGCCTGCTCGTGATCTCCCCATGACGGATGATGAGTCAGATGGTGAGAGTATTGGCATACGATCATCTAACCAGGTAGTTCTGCAAGCACCAATGGTTGAAATTGCAGGTCCAGAAGGGTGCCCAGTGCAGGT
This sequence comes from Chiloscyllium plagiosum, assembly GCF_004010195.1. Lineage (NCBI taxonomy): Eukaryota > Metazoa > Chordata > Chondrichthyes > Orectolobiformes > Hemiscylliidae > Chiloscyllium > Chiloscyllium plagiosum. Next base: position 34,403,839 of record NC_057710.1, read on the forward strand.
CCACCGACCGTGGGCCATGAAGGATTTGGAAAGAGCCTATGGGCAGCTGCCTGACCGATGTGAGGTTGGAGGTAATAAGTTTGCTGAAGAAGTGACAAACTGTACCGAGTTCTGTCCCACGTCACATGAGATGAGACTTGTTCTGGGATGAAAACTGGGTGCCGATGTCGCCAAAATCAAGTATATCTGGCCAGACGTAAACATCCATGCCAGATCAACCGACCCGCAAGCGGAAGGGATCGGAGACTTTTAATGCTTTTGTAGGCAGGTACTCCCAGTGTGAATGGATATGACCAAAATTGCAATGTGTAAACAACGAGGTGAGACAGTGTCCCAAAAACGTTACGCACCTCATTGAAGTCCATAACGCCCATAGTGGACTGAGACGACCCAACGACATTACAGCGGCAGAAATCACCAGCGTATGAAGCACAGCTGAGGAACAGCGCCATCGATGGAATGAAGGACGAAATAGCGATAAAGGAAAAGACACATGTACAACCTGGGACATGGGAAAGCTGAATTTGATGGAACGGCATGCAATACATGCTGAAAAATTGCTTGCCCAAGAGAAGGATAAATGGAAACTAAAGATGGGACAGCAAGCACGTAAAGCTCAGCTTACCGTGATGCAAATGGTCACCCAGCTGTTGGAGGGAGGTGCTGCAGGAAAAGAGAGAGGCAGAGGTGGAGGTCACTGAAGAGGAAGGGGGTCGCAGAAGAGGCGCGAGCAGAGGTAGATTTGGCTGGTGCTTTGTTTGCAGAGCAATGGACCACTGGGCACAGACAGCTACAATCGGCCTGGAGGCTGAACAGCAGGGTGACTGACAGGGGAAGGCTGAGGTGGAAGTGGGCAGCCCACAAGGTCCAGGTAAGCCTCTTTCCTTTATGCTTGGCAATGAAGACTCGCTTATGCTAGTCTCTTCTACTAACCTTACGGGCACTGAGACATGTTCCACCTCTATACTGAGTGCTGAGATTGTGAAGTGTGGACAATATGTTCAACGTAACAATGATGTGTCTAAATTGATGTCTGTTATATGTGGAAGGCACACCAGTTACCTTTTTGGTAAATACAGAAGCAACATACTCAGTCCTTAAATTAAGCCAGTTTAGACAATCGACGCCAATAAAGATGAGTAGAAGGTTCCTGAACACAGTGGGTGCACCAGGAGTCATGGTGCGAGAGAGATTTTCCGCACCCCTATTATGCAAAACTAGTAATGGGGAAACATTCCAATTCCCATTCTTGTCAGCAGAATTCTGTCCTTTAAATCTGATGGGTCGGGATCTCATAGGGAGAGTGGTGTTGGATTTGCTCAGTACTCCAGGCTTGCAGGTAATTCAAAAGGAAGATTTACCAGTGCAGGCTGTAAAATACGACCCACGACCCCTGATGTACGTCTATGAATGTTGATTAAGCCAGAGAGCAATAAGTTCAGTGAGCGATTCACTCACCCTGGAAACAAGCAACCATGTTAATCCTATTAACATTGATTTTCTTGCTGGGGACATGCTGCACTGCACAGCACACATACACTGCGATGGCCCTGACTAACCATATGAGAAGGAGTGGTTCAGGAGATTGGTTAAACCAGATCTGTTGTCGTGTGAATTTTATTGGAGTGATCACAGATATGCAGTCAGTGTGAACTTACCTGTAACCGCAAGTAGACCCTATCTCCACTCCTCACGTCTCACTGGTGAAGGTGTCCGGTGGCAGGATTTGGGACCATGGGTGCTAAAGGCACAAAGAACGAAAGATTGGATCTTCAAGGACGATGTAGGTATCTGGTTCATTGCAGATATGCAGACATATAGGAAGAGACTAAATTGGCTAACTCGGGCAGGTAGGATTGTCCAGGTAAATCCTGCTAGCTCTGAAAAGCCTAGGAGGGTAGCCTGGCGTTTCCCTAAGATAGAACCCAAGGTTTAAAACAGTCCCTATTGAGTTGTGGGCAAAGGGCAGACACGATGTGGGGCTCACACGGGGCTGTGAACCCATAAGAATAACCCCGAAGTCTGAGTGTCATCCTTGCAGAGCACAATGCCCGTTAAAATCAGAGGCCATCGAAGGAATTACTCCAGTCTTTGAATCCCTCCTAAAGGCTGTAATGATCATCCCCTGTGAAAACTCACCGGTGAGAACCCCCATTTTTCTGATCAAAAAGGCAAACATTCCCGGTGAACCGGAGGAATAGAGGTTTGTACAAGACCTGCAGGCAGTCAATGATGCCATTGTCCCACGCGCCCCAAATGTTCCCAACCCCTATACTATATTGTCTCAAATTCCATCGGACAGTAAATGGTTCTCTGTTGTGAATTTAGCAAATGCCTTCTTTAGTGGACCGGTGCACCCAGATAGTCAATTCTGGTTCGCTTTTTCATTCAAAAGGAAATTGCATAACTTCACACGACTTTGTCACGGTTACTGTGAGTCCCCCACCATATATAACGAGGCTCTACACAGGAGTCTGGAGACTCTTGTTCTAACCCCAGGGTCAGCGCTTCTGCAGTATGTAGACGACTGCTTGATAGCAGCACCGACAGAGGAACAATGTGAGAAGGATACCCTTGTGTTGCTCTGCCATCTAGTGAGGGAAGGGCACAAAGCCAGTCTCACAAAGCTACAATTTGTGCAACAACAGGTGAAGTTCTTAGGTCACTTAATATCTGCACAAGGGAAGGCCATTGGTCAAGACGGAGTTCAAGCAATCCAGCAAATTCCAAAGCCTCACACGAAGAAACAATTGCTATCCTTTTTGGGCATGTGCTCCTGCGTAGAATGTTTATCCCACATTACGCAACCCTTGAGGTGCTCCTAAGTGACACAGCCCATGCAAAGGGTTGCAGAACCAGAGTCCGTTGCAGTGGACACCAGAGGCCGAGAGTGCCTTTGTTGAATTGAAAAAGGCACTCCAAACTACATCTACACCTACACTGGGGATTCCGAACCCAAACAAGCCTTTTGTACAAATGGGTGGTAAATGAGAAGCGTGGCTGCATGACATCTGTGCTGTTACAGGATCATGGGGGAAAATTGAGGCCAGTAGCATATTTTTCGGCTAAACTAGACCCCGTAGTGGCAGGATTGCATAAATACCTGCGAGCAGTGGCTGCAGCTGAAAAGGCTGTTGTAGCATCCAGGGATATAGTCAGTTATGATGAATTAACCCTACTGGTCCCACACGCAGTATCCTTACTGCTTTCTGAGAAAAAGACTGCACACATGTCGGCAGCACGTTGGCTCAGATATAATACTGTGTTATTGGAGATGCCTAACATTACAATAAAGCGATGTAATGTCCTTAACCCTGCCAGCCTTCTCCCCACAGAAGGAGATGGCGATTCATATGATTGTGTCGCTGCAACAAATGGAATTTGCAGCCCTAGACCAGATTTGCAGGATTCACCACTTCAGAATCCAGATATGGAGTTTTTTGTGGATGGGTCAGCATTCAGGAGCAAGAAGACAGGCCAGAGTTGTTTTGGGTATGCTATAATAACTACCCACGAGATAGTCAAAGCGGGATCACTCCCTTCTCATATGTCAGCGCAAGCAGAGGAGCTGATTGCCTTGACTGCATGTAAATTGGTTAAGGGAAAGACAGTGAATATTTACACCGATAGCAGATATGCATTCGGGGTTGTACATTATTTTGGAATCCTGTGGAAACACAAGGACTTCTTGACCACCACTGGAAAACCCATCACACACCATGGCCTGATTTCTGACTTCCTGGAAGCCATCCTATTGCCCAAATTAATCGCTGTGTGTAAATGTGAAGCCCACATGAAAAATAATGATTCTATTTCTCAAGGCAATGCGAGGGCAGACTCAACTGCAAGAATAGCAGCCCAGCAGTTGCCAAGTGGTCAGATTGACATGTGTATGACAAAAATTTGTACCCCAACAGCAGACGTATGGGAGTTACAGTCACAGGCCACGCCAGAAGAAAAGCGTGAGTGGACAAAAGCAGAATGCAGTGTGAGGGAAGGAGTATGGTGTGGCCCCAATGGTAAACCCTGTTTACCACGATCATTATTTCCATTCTATGCCAAACTGACTCATGGTAAGCATCATATGTCAAAAGGGATGTATGATAGTATTTCGGCACAATGGTACACTAAGGGATTTACTCACTATTCCCAGAAATATTGTGAACGTTGTGTTATCTGTGCCACTAATAATGTGGGGAGGGGAATACAGATGAGTCAGGCAGCACACCCCCAACCCCAAAAACCCTTTGAACATTTACAGATGGATTTATTGAACTAACGCCCAGCAAAGGGAAAAGGTATTGTCTGGTAATAGTTGACATATGAATATGGGGCTGCCCCAGCTCACACTGTCAGCAAGCCCTGGTAGGACTTTTCATAAGGGCAGAGGCATTTGGGATACAGCCGCAGACGGTAATCTTAACTGAGGGTGCTAAGGGGACCTTCACATGCGACCCATGGCTGTTTAGAAACCAGGACAAATATAAATGGGATAATAAATATTTGTGCAGGGATCCTTGCAGTGCTGGTGACTGGCACTGAGTAGTAGACACCACAAACATCAAAAACTGTAAGTACAACAAACTTTTATCTACCCACCTCCATAACCAGCGCTCCTTGAACATTCCAGAAGAATCCCCTGGCCTCGCAAACACCATTAGCCATGCGGCTGATGCAGCTAACACCCCCACGCTGATTGATGATGTCACTTCTGCCCCCATCATGGCCACTCCCACAGCCACTTCTGGCCCTCACATCATTGCCGATGCCACACGCTCAGTGACTTCCGCCACCCCTACTGCCGTGTCTGCCACCACTTCCGACCCCACCAGCGCCACTCACCTGCATTCTGCTGACACGCCCCCCACAGACCCCACTGTCACTATCCCCACCCCCCAGAACCCCGAGGGGAACACTACCCCTGCTCATGACTCTACCCCCATTCCCCCCACCATCACACCCACTCC
>NC_057710.1:34411267-34470262 GCF_004010195.1 Chiloscyllium plagiosum
AGGGAACATCTTCGAGACACCCGCACCAATCAACCAAACCGCCCCGTGGCTCAACATTTCAACTCCCCCTCCCACTCTGCCGAGGATATGGAGGTGCTGGGCCTCCTCCACCGCCGCTCCCTCACCACCAGACGCATGGAAGAAGAACGCCTCATCTTCCGCCTCGGAACACTTCAACCCCAGGGCATCAATGTGGACTTCAACAGCTTCCTCATTTCCCCTTCCCCCACCTCATCCTAGTTTCTAACCTCCAGCAACATGATCCCGTTGACTTGTCTGGACTTGTCCGACCTGCCCAGCTCCTTTTCCACCTATCCACTCCACCCTCTCCTCCCTGACCTATCACCTTCATCTCCTCCCCCACTGACCTATTGTACTCTATGCTACTCTATCCCCACCCCCACCCTCTTCTAGCTTATCTCTCCACGCTTCAGGCTCTCTGCCTTTGTTCCTGATGAAGGGCTTTTGCCCGAAACGTCGATTTTGCCTGTCCTTGGATGCTGCCTGAATTGCTGTGCTCTTCCAGCACCACTGATCCAGAGTCTGGTTTCCAGCATCTGCAGTCATTGTTTTTACCTAGTAGACACCACGGTCAGAGGGACACCTAACACGGGAAATAGATATTCTGTGATCAAGGTAGGAGGTGCCAGGGCACAGGTGATAATATCCAAGACTCAGAAGAGTGATGAGGGAGCCCTACAGAAGATAGTAGCACTGGGGTATGGCAACCAACCAAACCCATGGACCTAACCCCAAGCAGCGCAGAGGGCATTAATGCCCGAACCTGAAGGGAATCAGCCAGAGCTCGAGAGTGAGTCTAACTCAGTAGTGGAATTGGCCCTGCAGGAGATAAATGCCGTAAATGTGATGCCAGTAGTTTGGGTGATGCGAAGGGCCATTGCTAGATGTGAAGGGAACAGAGCATGTGCTTTGGCCCTAATACAATTCCAGAGATTAGATGTTGGCTACCCTTATTGGATATGTTTGCACACAGCCCAACAGTGGACTTCCAAACCAATAGAGAGCCTGGCAAGAAATGCTAGCCGTCTGCTCCTGCGGGCGGTGACTACCCTCCTAGGGGAAGCAATTAAGGCAAATCTCGCACCACCCGCCTCAACTTCAGACTAACTGCTGTCCCAAGGCTGACACGCTTCCGACCACAGCCTTCCACATAGCTAATGGGAGGGGAGAAACATGTATTTGCACCAATCGGGGCAGACTCCACTTGGGGATCTCCCAGTGTACTACGACGCTGTACTTGGACAATGACTCTTGCTCAGCAACCTATTGCAAATGGTACAATCGTAAACATTGCTTGTTCCTTTATCAATAATCAGACCATGATGGCGGGTATACAGGGGAACCTCGATTATCCGAATGCCAATTTTCTGAAAATCAGATTATCCAAAGGAGATCTCTAGGTCCCGATAGAAACATTACATCAACGACGTGTGATCGCGTCTTTTGTTTACAGTGATTAAACAGGCACCGTCTCCAAATGACTAACATCCCGCCCTCTCTCTCCCTCCCTGCGGAGCTCGCTCGTTGTTGCTGCTGCAGTCTCCTGAACGGGGAGCAAACTTTAAAACTCCGAGCTCCAGAGAAAAGGCATTAATCAATTTTCCAATTAATCAACTTTCTGAACGAAATAGTGCCCACCTATCTCGTTCGGATAATTGAGTTTCCACTGTAATATAGGCCTGTGGAGAGAAAGGGTACCACCACCTTCCCCTGGGATAGAAGGGGTGCTGCTACCCTGCAATACTGTCCACTGGCACAACAGTGTTCATCCCAGGGGAAGGTAACGGACGCACCCGAAGGGACACCCCACGGCATTGGAATGGATACACACTCGCTGACCCCTGGACTACACCAGGAGCGAACATTGGGTGGTCCATTCTCGGAGCAGGGACAACGGTGGCAATAAACAAGATTAATGGCCTCGCATGTAATGTATTACTGTTAGTAAATGAGACTGAGGAAGACCTAGCACTCATTAACACTGAGTTAACAGAGGTTAGGGAAGTAGTGATGCAAAATCGACTAGTACTAGACATACTGACGGCCGAGAGAGGGTGCGTCTGTAAAATGTTAGGTACCTCATGCTGTTTAATATTCCTGATGAGTCCCAAAATATCACTAGTGTAATAATCATATGAAGGCAGCGATACAACTGCCTTCCCCAGCAGATGACTCCTGGTTCCGATGGCTCACCTCCCTTTGGGGAGGATGGGAGTATTGGATCCTACACATTCTACTAGTTGTAGGACTGGTCTTACTCATAGTGCTTTGTATAGGACCATGCTTGTGTACCTGCCTACGCTGCTTGCTTATGAGTGCAGTAGGATACCAAATGGTAAAACTGTCAGTGACCCCAGTGCAGGAAGATCCAATTGCGTGGACCCCACCCTACTGTGACATTGACGAGTGTGACATGTGAACATGGGCTGTGTACAGGGCATACCAGAGCAAGTGACGATACCACCACAAAGCTGTGTTACAGGTGGGTGGTGTCTGAGAAAAGGCCTGGTGTTCCCTAAGCATTTTGATGTATAGCTATTCTGGCTCTGTATTTTGTTTTTGGTGGTTGTCATAAAATGACCAAAAGGGGGAAAATGTCATGGAAAATTAACAAATTTAACATTTACTGTGAAATCTGAAAGAGAATGCTTTGCAAAATTTAATACTTTGCTGAACTTTGCAAACACTTTGCTGAGTTCTGCAGTCGAGGAGACAGCTTGTCTTCGTTGAACTTTGTAAACATTCAACCTGACCTTGCGAGCAGTCAAATTCAGCGAAAAGCTAAGGGAAAACATAAGGAGATTTATGTCCACGGCAAGGGAATGAGAAAATAACAACTCAAGTCTTCCCAGTCCTTGCCCTTGAGAGCATGATAAGAATGGTATAAGAAGAGTATGTGAATTATACTCACTGGCCTTACACGAGGTATTTTTGCAAAGTGTACCGGCACTGCCTGCAGTTTTTAAAATAAAGCTTTTTCTTTGCTCTTGCTAGCAGTTGAGTCAAGTCGATTTAATTTCCAGAACAGTCTTTTGGATGCCATGATAGGGCGACTTAGAACACTTTTCATTGTATTTTTATTGTTAAAATACATTACAATTAATTGTAATTCCAGACATTACAAAAAAAGAGACAACATCTGAAAGCACACTGCAATCAATACAAAAGTGTGAACTAATGAGAACTGATGTAAACCTGTATGATTTAAGAGTCATTACAGAGACATAACTGCAGAATGATATAGACTGGGACTTGAATATTAAAGGGTATGTGACATAATGGAAGGATAATAAGCTAGAAAATTGAGGGATGCCTTTTTTGACCTAAGTTCAGAAAATCAGTATATGAAGTGATAAAGGCAAGAAGTCACTGATGCAAGTGGTAGACAAACCAACTAACAATAGGTGGTAGGCAGGGTTACCAAAAGCTGAAAAATGTGTTGCTGGAAAAGCGCAGCAGGTCAGGCAGCATCCAAGGAGCAGGAGAATTGACATTTCGGGCATAAGCCCTTCAGGGTTACCAAAAGACAGGTAATTACAAAGATAGTGAGTGTACTGGTAGTGATAGTCCAAGAGTCCATGGATTCTGGAAAAGACCTAAAGGATTGGAAAAACTGTCAATGTAACACTTACTGAAAAAGAGAAGACGATAAAACTGGTTAGTTCGTTATGCCAGTTAGCTTAACATATGTTATTAGGAAAATATTACGCTATTATAAAGTATCAAAAAGTAAAGCATTTAGAAATACATAATGGTGTCACAAAGCTGGTCCTTTTTTTTCTAAAAGCTGTTCCTTGGCTCAAGGATAACGACCTTGATTATTTTTTTCAGAGGGGTAATACACTAGGCCTGGCACCGATCAGACTGATTTGGTACAGAGATGAAAAGGATTTTGAGGCCTTTTGTTTATATGTAAACAGACTTCAGGCCAAAGTGGTCATGTTTTAAAAATGGCCTGTAGAATGAAAGGGGAGTGGTCAGCTCTGGCTGAGCAGTTTAGTTCAGTACAGTACTGGTTAGGAGTTCAACAATGAGCTGTGTGGAAACTCTCACTCTTCTAACTTTAACCTGTAAGCAACTAACCCTTTTTTGTACAGTGTGTTAAATGCGGTTTGTTTATTGGGACTGTTGTGTACATTTGGAACAGCGTAATTAAGTCTAGTTTGGATAGACTGAGTTCTGTAGGAGTTCTTTATTCTGTTCTTCATTTTTCATTCTATAATCTTGTGAATAAGTTTTTTTTTTATCTGTTTTAAAACCTGGTAGTCAACTTGACTACCTCACTCCAGGTAATTTTCACTGTACACCTAATGAAACAACTTGTAAAGTTATGGTCTGGGCTGCCCGCTTAGGAATGTTTTGAGTGGCCTGGCCTAGTCCAAACAATGGAATCCAGAAAAATCAACTTGTAGGGGAAATCATGCCTGCCTAATTCATTAACATGTTTTGAGGATGGGTCGAATGGCCTATTTCTGCTCCTACATCTCAGTATTAACAATTAGTGGGAAGTTGTTAGACTACGATAATTATCACAGGTTTTAATCTATGTGTAGGTTGAGAAACTCATGGGCAAAATAGTTTAGTTGAGGAATTCATAAAATGTTTTTGGGATAGTTTCTTGGAACAAAGTAAACTAGACACTAATGAGAAAGTAGGCTTTACGAGACCTGATATTGACCAATGAGAGAACTAATTAATAAGCTCATGAATGTGCTCTGGGCAACCATCTTTATAATGTAATTGACTTGTAAGTGTCGTTTGAGGGGGAAAGAGCACACTGACACTGATTTTAAAAAAGGCAGTTGAGCGCTTGAAGGCACAGCTAGTGAAAGTGAATTGGTATTTGAGTTTAAGGGGTGGTAACATAAACTAGGGGTGGGAGGATGCAATTCAGCACGCTCTGACATTCAATTGTGTGCCTCAGCATTAATTCCAATTTCCTGCCTTCTCATAACTTTTCAACCATTACTAATTTAAAAATTTGTATCTCCTCTCTAAATGCCCTAGCATTCAGTGCACTCTAGGGTAGTGAACTCCACAGATTCACAACCCTTTGAGAGAAATAATTTCTCTTAGGGCCACTCAAAGACAGAAGTTGGAAGTTGTGTATGGACCCTGAGGAGATCAGAGAGATGCTAAACTAATATTTCCTGTTGGTTTTACTCAGGAAAAAGATAATATTGTAGAATGAGATACAGGATATTAGACTAGAAAGGATCGAGCTGAGTAAGGTGGTGTTATTAATTCTAGGAGTGAAAGTAGACCAGTCCCCTGGGCCAAGCGGGATTTATCAGAGGATTCTCCGGGAAGCTAAAGAGATGTTGGAGCCTTTGGCCTTGATCTTTGAGTTGTCATTGTCTACAGGTTTAGTACCAGAGGACAGGAGGTTTGCAAATGTTGTGCACTTGTTCAAGAAGGGTTGTAGAGATGACCCAGGTAATTATAGACCAGTGAGCCTTATGTCTGTTGTAGGAAAAGTTTTGGAAAGGATTATAAGAGATAGGATTTATAATCATCTAGCAAGCAACAATTTGATTGCAGATAGTCAACATGGTTTCGTCAAGGGCAGGTCATGTCTCTCAATTCTCATTGAGTTTTTTGAGAAGGTGACCAAGCATGTGGATGAGGGTGGGGCAGTTGACGTGGTGTACATTGACTTCAGTAAAGCCTTTAATAAGGTCCACATGGTAGGCTGTTTAAGAAAATGCAGAGTCATGGGATTGAGGGTGATCTAGCAGTTTGGATTAGAAACTGGCTTTCTGTAAGAAAGTGAATGGTGCTTGATGGAAAATATTCAGCCTGGAGTCCAGTTACTAGTGGTGTGCCACAAGGATCTGTTTTAGGACTACTGCTGTTTGTCATTTTTATAAATGGATTGGATGGGTTAGTAAGTTTGCAGATGGTACTAAGGTCGGTGGAGTGGTGGACAGTGTGGAAGAATGTTGTAGGTTGCAGGAGGACTTGGATAAATTGCAGAATTAGGCTGAGAGGTGACAAATGGAGTTCAATGCAGCTAAATGTGAGGTGATTTGCTTTGGGAAGAATAACAGGAAGGCAGAGTACTGGGTCAATGGAAAGATTCTTGGTAGTGTGGATGTGCAGAGGGATCTTGGAGTCTGTGTACATAGATCTCTGAAAGTTGCCACCCAGGTTGATAGTGCTGTTTAGAAGGCATACGGTGTGTTAGATTTTATTGGTAGAGGGATTGAGTTCCAGAGCCATAATGTCATGCTGCAACTATGCAAAATGCTACCACGGCCACACTTGGAATATTGTGTACAGTTCTGGTCCCCATATTTCAGGAAGGATGTGGAAGTATTGGAAAAGGTGCAGAGGAGACTTACTAGGATGTTACCTGGTCTGGAGGGAAGGTCTTATGAGGAAAGGCTGAGAGACTTGGGTCTGTTCTCTTTGGAAAGAAGAAGGCTAAGAGGGGATTTCATAGAGACATACAAGATGATCAGAGGATTAGATAGGGTAGACAGTGAAAGTCTTTTTCCTAGAATAATAGTCAGTTTGCACGAGGGGGCATAGCTACAAATTGAGGGGTGATAGATTTAAGACAGATGTCAGCAGCAGGTTCTTTACTCAGAGAGTGGTAAGGGCGTGGAATGCCCTACCTGCCAATGTAACTAACTCAGCCACTTTAGGGCCATTTAAACAATCCTTGGATAAGCATATGGATAATGATGGGATAGTGTAGGGGGATGGGCTTAGATTAGTTCACAGGTCAGCTCAACATCAAGGGCTGAAGGGCCTGTTCTGCACTGTATTGTTCTATGTTCTTCATCTCTGATTTAAATCTATTACCACGTCCTAAAACAATGACCTCTCATTCTAGATAGCCCCATAAAAAGAAATATCCTCCCTTGTGTCTACTTTGCCAATTCCATTTAGTATCTTAAAGCTAAAAGATGATATATGAAGACACCACTCTGAAGTGAATTGTTTGTCTGCTCATTATTTGTAGATTGGAAGATGCAGATGACAACTGTGGGGTAAGGAATTTCAAGAGAATGAATTAGTGCATTAATTCAATTATTCAGGGCTTAATTTGAGGGAAACTGATTCTCACAGGACTATAGTAATTTGAGTTTCGATATCTTCTCAGGATTGTTTTTATGTTAGAAATTGCTGGAAATTGTCAACCGGTCTGCCAGCATTTGTGGAAGAAGAGAAGTAGAGTTTTGAGTCCCTAACAGAGATATTTGTACCATCTATAACCACGAGTAAGGGGACGGAGGACTGGAGGGTGGCTAATGTGCCTTTATTTAAGAGAGGATGTAAGGAGAAGCCTGAGAACTGCACACCTGTGAATCTGATATTGTTGGTGGATAGGTTGTTAAAGGAGATTCTGAAAGGTAGGATTCACATGCACTTGGAGAGGCAGGGACTGATTAAGGATAGTCAACATGACTTTGTGTGAGGGAAATCATGTCTCTCAAACTTGATTGAGTTTTGTTTTTAGAAGAGTCATTGCGGTCTACAGCAGGGAAACAGGCCTTTGGCCCAAATTGCTTATGTCGCCCAGTTCTCACAATTAAACTAGTCCCATTTGCCTGCGTTTGATCCAAGTCCTTGCATATCAATCCCATCCATGTACCTGTCCAAATGTTTCTCAAATAATTAAATTGTATTCGCTTCCACCACTATCTCTGGCAGCCTGTGTCAAACAAAATGTCCCTCTGGACTTTTTTCTATCTCTGCCCGCTCAACTAAACTTATGTTGTCTAGTTTTAGACTCCCCTACCATGGGAATAAGCTGAAGGCTATCTACCTTATCTATACCTTTCATGATTTTATAGACCTCTACAAGGACACCCTTCAGTCTCCTATGCTCCAGGGAAAAAGGTCCCAGCCTATCCAACCTCTCCTTGCACCCTGCTCCATCACTCATCACAATCCCATTCGCTTCAAGTGAATTGAATTTATTGTCACGTACCGAGGTACAGTGAAAAGGTTTGTCTTGCAAGCAATACAGGCAGATCACATAGTTAAGTAGCATAGAATAAGTAAGTAATAGGTAAATAGTGGCAAAAACAAAAACACAGGTACGGGTGAATGTTAAGGGTTTGTGAGTCCATTCCATATTCTAACAACAGTAGGATATAAACGTTTCGAAACCGGCAGGTGCGTGTGTTCAGGCTTCTGTACCTTCTCTTCGATGGTAGAGTTGTAGAAAAACATTGTCAGGGTGGAATGAATCTTCGAGAATGCTGGCGGTCTTTTCTTGACAGTTGGCCTGGAAGATGGATTCTATACTTGGGAGGTTTGCCTTTCTGATTGTCCAGGCTGAGTTCACCACTCTCTGTAACCGTCTCCGATCTTGAATGGTACAGTTGCCATACCAGGTAGTCATACATCCAGACAGAATGCTCTCGATGGCGCACCTATAAACATTGGCAAGGGTATTCGCCGTCATGCCAAATTTCCTCAGCTGCCTGAGGAAAAAGAGATGTTGTTGGACCTTTGTAATCAGTGCATCTACATGAAGAGTCCAAGGAAGCTTGTTGTGGATGACCACTCCCAGGAGCTTGACACTCTCCACTTGTTCCATCTCTGTGCTGTTAATGTGTAGGGAGGGCACCAAAAGTCAATAATAAGTTCCTTGATTTTACTGGCATTGAGATCTAGGTTGTTCTCAGCGCACCATTTTTCCAGGTCTTTCACCTCCCGTCTCTAGTCTGTTTCGTCGCTATCTGAGATTCAACTGTCTGTGGTGGTGTCATTAGTGAACTTGTAAATGGCATTAGTCTGGTATTTGGCGACGCAGTCATGGGGATACAGTGAGTACGGTAGGGGGCTGAGTATACACACCTGGGAGGGCTCCAGTGTTGAGTGTTAGTGACGATGAAATATTGTCCCCAGTCTTCACTGATTGTGACTTGTGGGTCAGGAAACTGAGTATCCAGTTGCAGAGAGTGGGACTTAGTCTGAGATCACTAAGTTTAGTAATCAGTCTGGAGGGGATAATAGTGTTGAACGCTGAACTATAGTCAATGTGTAGGATTCTTACATAGCTGTTCTTGGTGTCAAGATGTTCTAGGGAGGAGTAAAGGGCAAGTGATATGGCATCTGATGTGGATCTGTTGGTCTGATAGGCAAATTGGAGTGGATCAAGAGTAGTGGGGAGGCTGGAGTTGATTAATGCCTTGACCAGCCTTTCAAAGCACTTCATGACCACTGAAGTTAGGGCCACTGGGCATAATCATTGAAACATACTGCTTGAGCCTTCTTAGGCACAGGGATGATGTTAGCCATCTTGAAACAGGCAGGACAGTAGCCTGCTGCAGGGAGAGGTTAAAGATGTCTGAGAAGACCTCTGCCAGTTGATCTGCACGTGCTCTGAGTGCATGGCCTGGTACTCCATCTGGTCCCATCGCTTTCCTTGGATTCACATGAAGGAATACTGACCTGACCTCTGATGCAGTGACTGTTGGGATAGGTTCGTCAGGACTTGTCGGAATAGGCGCTACCTCTCCACTCAAAGCGAGCATAGAAGACATTGAGACGATCTGGGAGGGATGTGTCATTGTCTGCTATCTTGCACTGTCTCTTTTTAGAACCTGTGATGTCATTCAGTCCTTGCCATAGTTGCCGGGTATCTGTCTGGGTCTCTAGTTTGGATTGGTATTGGTCCTTGGCTGTCTTAATGGCTCTGTGAATGTCAGCCTTGGATTCCTTATATCTGAGTGGGTCTCCTGATCTGAAGAATTCTGGTTTTAGTAGGTTCTATATGTCCTGATTCATCCAGGGTTTCCTGTTGGGGAACATCCAGATTGACTTCCTCGGTATGCAGTCCTCCACACACTTGCTGATAAAGTCTGTGACAGGGGTGGCGTACTCGTCCAAGGTACCTGCGGACTGTTTGAACAGGGCCCAATCAGCTAGTTCCAGACAGCACTGGAGTTGATCCCCTGCCGCCTCTGACTATAATCTGCATCTAGCTGCCTCTTGAATGCATTCAATGTTTTAGCATCAAATACTTTCTGCGGTAATGAATTCAACGGGCTCACCACTCTTTGGGTGAAGCAATGTTTCCTCATCTCTGTCCTAAAATGCTCCACCCTGAATCCTGAGACTGTGATCCCTCGTTCTGGCTTCTCCCACCAACGGGAACATCCGCCCTGCATCTACCCTGTCTGGTCCTGTTAGAATTTTATAAGTATCTATGAAATGCCTCCCTCACTTGTCTGAACTCTGGTGAAAACAATCCTAACCTAATCATGTCTCCTCATACGTCAGTCCTGCCATCCCTAGAATCAGCTAGTAAACCTTCGCTGCATTCCCTTGAGAGCAAGAGCAGCCTTCTTCAGAAGAGGAGTCCAAAACTGCACACAATATTCTAAGTGTGGTCTCACCAAGGCCCTGTATAACTGCAACAACACATCACTGCTCCTGTACTTGAAACCTCTCATAATGAAGGCCAACAGACCATTTGCCTTCTTTACCGGCTGCTGCACCCGCATGCTCACCTTCAATGACTAGTGCACAAGGACATACAGGTCCGACTGCACACTCCCCCCTCCCAATTTTCAGCCATTCACGTAGTAATCTGCCTTCTTGTTTTTACTTCCAAAGTGAATAAATTCACATTTATCCAAATTATACGCATCTGCCATTGATCTGCCCACTCACCCAACTTGTCCAGATCATGCTGAAAGATCTCTGCGTCCGCATCACAGTTCACCCTCCCACCTTAGTATCATCTGCAACCTTTGAGATGTTACATTTTGGTCCCTCATCCAAACCATTAATATATCTTGTGAATAGCTGGGGTCTTTGCACCAATCCCTGTGGCACCCCACTAGTTATTGTCTGTCAATTTGAAAAAGATCCATTAATTCCCACTCTTTGTTTCCTCTCTGCCAACCAGTTTTCTATCCATCTTAATACACTTACCCCAGTTCCATGCAATTTAATCTTGCACAATAATCTCTTATGCAGGACTTTGTCAAATGTTTTCTGAAAGTCCAAGTGTACTACATCGACTGGGTCCCCCTTGTCAACTTCACTACTTGTCATCTTCATAGAATTCCAACAGATTTGTTAAGCATGATTTCCCCTTCATAAATCCATGCTGACTCTGTCTGAACCTGCCACTGCTTTCTAAATGCTCCGCTATAAAGTCCTTGATAATGGATTGGAGGATTGTCCCCACTACTGGTCTATAATTCCATGTTTTCTCTTCATCTCCCTTTTTGATTATTGAAGTAATACTAACTACCCGCCAATATGCAGGGACTGTACCATAGTCTATAGAATCCTGGAAGATTACCACCAATGCATCCACTACTTATAGAGCCACTTCCTTAAGTACTCTGGGATGTAGATTATCAGGCCCTGGGGATTTATCCACCTTCAATCCCCTCAATCTTCCTAGCACCATTTCTCAACTAATATTGGTCTCCCTCAGTTCTTCCCTCATACTAAATCTTGCATTCTCCAACATTTCTAGTATCGGATTTGCATCCTGTTTTGTGAAGACAGAACCAAAGTATGTATTCAGTTGCTCAGCCATTTCTTTGTCCATTATTATACATTCCCCCATTTCTGTCTGTAGGGGATTTGTCTTCACTAATCTCTTTTTTTTTCACATACATATAGAAGTCTTAGTGTCAGTCTTTATATTCCCTGCAAGTTTACTTACATACCATATTTCCCCTTCTTAATCAATCCCTTTGTCCTTCGATGAATTGTAAACTGCTCCCAACACTCAGACCAATTATTTTTCTTGGCCAATCTGTATGCTTCGTCCTTGGATTGGATACTATCTCTAATTTCCTTTGTAATCCATGGATTGGCTCTCTTACCCATTTTGCTTTTGTGCTGGACTGGAATAAACAGTTGTTGTAGTTCACCCATGTGTTCCTTGAATGTTTGTCATTGCCTATTCACTGTCATCCCTTTAAGTAACTCTCCACAATCTATCAAGGCCAATTCATGCCTCATATCTTCATAGTTTCCATTATTAAGATTCAGCACCCTAGTCTCAGAATCAACAACCTGACTCTCCATCTTGATAAAAAAAAATCTATCATGTTATGGTCACTCATCCTCAAGGGATCTCGCACAGCTCGATCGGCAATGATTCCTTTCTCATTATATAGTACCCGGTCTAAGATGGCCTGCTCTGTCATTGGTTCCTCACACATTGGTCAAGAAAACCATCCCGTTAACACTCTAAGAACTTCTCCTCTACAATATTGTGGCTGATTTGATTTGCCAAATCTACTTGCAGATTACATTCACCCATGATCATCGATATTCACATGCATCTCTAATTCCTAGTTCAATGCCATTCCCAACATCACAACTGCAATTTGGGGGTCTATGTAGAACACCCACTAATTTTTTTTTGCCCTTTGGTATTTTTCAACTCAACCCATACAGACTCTACATTATCAGAGCTAATATCATTTCTCACTACCGTGCTAATTTCCTTTTTAACCAGCAATGCCACTCCATCACTTTTTCTTTTTGTCTGTCCTTCCTAAATACACCATACTGATTACCCTGAGACATTCAGTTCCCATCCTTGGTCACCCTGTAGCCATGTCTCGGTAATCCCACTTATATTGTACCCATTTACATCTATCTGCACAATTAGTGGTAAATTTCCCTACTTTTTTATAATTCCTTGATGCATAAAGATATTCACCTATTCTGTCCCTCACCTTTATTGTCCAGTAACCATCCTCCACATCGCTAACCTGTATTCTTACCACCTCCTTTAATTTGGGTTTTCTAATTTCCCTTGTTATTGATACTTCCCCATCTACACACCCAGACACACACACACCAGTCATTTAGTCTAAAGCCCCGTCTATAGCCCTAGATATGCAATTTGCTAGGACTCTGGCCTCAGCATCATTCAGATGAAGACCATCCCATTGGAACAGGTCTCTTCTACCTTCTACCCCAATACTGTTGCCAATGACCCATGAATCTTTGAGCCATGTGTTTACCTACTTAATCTTATTGACCCTGTGCCAATTAGCTTGTGGCTCAGGCAGTAATCCAGAGACTATTACCATTTTGATTCTGCTTTTTAATTTAGCTCTGAGCTGTTCATACTCCCTTAACAGAACCTCTGCCCTAGTTTTATCTATGTCGTTGGTACCTACATGGACCACGACCATTGGATCTTTACCCTCCCACTCCAAGTTCCTCTGCAGTCCAGATGAGATATCCCGAACCCGAGCACCAGGCAGGCAGCATAACCCTCGGGATTCTTGATCCTGGTCACAGAGGACAGTGTCTATGCCTCTAACTATACTATCCACAATTACAATGGCATTTCTCTTCTCTCCCCCATTTTAATGGTTCCCTGCACTACAGTGCGATGGTCAGTCGGCTCATCCTCCCTGCAGTCCCCATTCCTGTCCACACAGGGAGCAAAACTCTTGAATCTGTTTGACAAGGACAGGGGCTGAGGCTCTGGCAAATCCATCTCCTGGATCCCTCTACTGCCTCACTCAAAACTATACCCTCCTGTCCCTGACCACAAGCTGAATTCGAGTTAGTTAGTCTAAGGGTGTGACTGTCTCCTGAAACACAGCTTCCAAGTAACTCTTCCCCCAAACCTGATGTGTCACAATGTTTGAAGTTCAGACTCCAACTCATTGACTCTGTGCCAAGTTCCTCGAGCAACTATCATTTACTACAGGCATGGTCACTGGGAACCACAATGGGGTCCACCAACTTCCACATCATGCAGAAACAATGTGTCACTTGACCCTCCATCTCATTTAATAATATCATTTGTATTTTAAGGCCAACAGAACTGCATGCAATACTCCAAATTTGGCCTCATCTAACAGCTTGTACAACTGCAACAAGAACCCCCTACTCCTATATTCAGTGCTCTAACTGATGAAAGCAAGCATGCCAAAAACCTTCTTCACCACCCTGTCTACCTGTGACTCCACTTCAAAGCAGCAATCAACCTGTACCCTCAATCTGTTTGTTCTATAACCAGGGCCCTCGCATTGACTGTGTAAGTCCTGCCTTAGGCTGACATACCAAAATACAACACTTTGCATTTATTTAAATTAGACTCCATCTGCCATTGCTCAACTCACTGCCCAGTTGATCAAGCTCTCACAGCATTCCTAGATAACCTTCTTCACTGTCCACTATACCACCAATCTTTGTGTCATCCTCAAACTTACTAACCATATTTCCTAAATTTTCATCCAAATCATAGATAAATGATGAATAACAGTGGATCCAGCACTGATCACAGTGGCACGCTGCTGGTCAAAGATCTCCAGTCTGAAAAACAACTCTTTACCACACCCTCTGTCTTCTATGGTCAAGACAATTTTGTATCTAATTAGCTAGCCCTCCCTCGATCCTGTGAGATTTAAGCTAAAAATGTGTTGCTGGAAAAGCGCAGCAGGTCAGGCAGCATCCAGGGAACAGGAGAATCGACGTTTTGGGCATAAGCCCTCCTGTGAGATTTAACCTTACCTTGTCAAAGGCCTTCCTAAAGTCCATGCAGACACGTTGACTGGACTGCCCTCATCTAATGTTTTCGTCACCCCTTCAAAAAATTCAAACAAATTCGTGAGACATGATTTCCCATAGTCATTCTGACTAACCCAAATGACTCCTTGCCTCTAACAAACTTACCCATCACAGACGTTAGGGTTCACTGGTCTGTAGTTTCTAAGCATTTCCCTGCAGCCTTTCTTAAATAACTTAAATTCTTAAATTAGCCACCTTCCAATCTTCGGGCACTTAACAATGTTAATGATACAATCATCTCTGCCAGGGGTCCTACAATTTCCTCCCTAGCCTCCCACAAAGTCCTGGGATACACTTCATCAGGTCCCAGGGATTTATCTACTTTAATGCATTTTGAGGCTTCCACCACTTCCTCTTCTGTAATGTAGACTTTCTTCAAGATATTCCTATTTGTTTCCTCAAGTTCGCTGGCATCCCTGCCTTTATCGATGGTCAATACTGATGAGAAATATTCATTTAGAATCTCACCCATCTCTTGGGGCTCTGCACGTAGATTACCTTGTTGATCTTTAAGAGATCCTATTCTCTCCCTAGTTATCCTTTTGTCCTTCATGTACTTATATAGAACCTCTTTGGATTCACCTTTACCTTATTTATGAAAGCCATCTCGTGTTCCCTTTAATCCTTCTGATATCTTTCTTAAGTATACTCATAAACCCACTATACTCCTCAAAAAATTCATTTGATCCCAGATGCCTATACATGTCATATGCCTACTTTTTTTCTGGTCAAAGCCTCAATAACTAAGGTGATCCAGTGTTCCCTACTGCTGCCAGCCTTATCCATTATCCCACAGGAACCCCCTGAATCCTCATTAATTCACTTTTGAAAGCTTCCCAATTACCATTGCTTGCCCAATCAACTTTTGACAGTTACTACCATCAAAATTGGTCTTGCCCCAATTCAGAACTTTTAAATTATGGACCAGACCTATCCTTTTCTACAGCTATTTTAAAACAAATGGAATTATGGTCACTGGTCCCAAAATGCTTCCCCACTAACACTTCAGTCACTTACTCTGCTTTATTGCCCAAGAGGAGGTCAAGTTCTGCTTCTTCTCTCATAGGGCTATCAACGTACTACATGAGAAATTCTTCCTGAACACACTTAAAAAATTTCTCTCCATCTAGCCCTTAACACAACGGCAGTCCCAGATGATGTTAGGAAAGTTAAAATCCCTACAATTACTATTGCCCTTTTTTGAGGAAGTAACCAAAAAGATTGATGAAGGCAGAGTGGTAGACGTATCTACATGGAATTTAATAAAGCTTTTGACAAGGTTCCACATGGTAGACTAATTGATAAAGTTAGATCACATGAGATTTAGGGAGAACTTGCCAACTGGATACAAAATAGGCTTGATGGTAGGAGACAGAAGGTGGTGGTGGAAGGTTGCTTTTTGGACTAGAGGCCTGTGACCTGTGGCGTTCCACAGGGTTTGGTGCTGAGTCCACTTTTGTTTGTTATTTGTGTAAACAATTTGGTTATGAACATAGTATGGATAGTAATTAGTGGATGACACCAAAATTAGTGGTACATTGGTCAGTGAAGGTTATCTTAGATTACAAAGAAATATTGATCAATTAGATCAACAGGCTGAGGAGTGGCAAATGGAGTTTAATTTTGGAAAATGTGAACTATTGCATTTTTGTAAGGCAAAAAAGGGCAGGACTTATACAGTTAATAGTACGGCCCTGGGTAATGTTGTAAAACAGAGAGCTAGGGGTTCAGGTACATGATCCTTTCAGAATTATAGACAAGGTGGTTAAGAAGACATTTAGCATACTTTCCTTCATTGCTCAGATTTTTGAGCATAGGAGTTTGGTTGTAATGTTGAGGTTGTACAGAACATTGATGAGGCCTCTTCTGGGGTACTGTATATAGTTCTGGTCACCCTGCTATAGGAAGGATATTATTACATTGCAGAGGGTTCAGAAAATATTTACCAAGGTGTTGCCTGGGAATGGAGGGTTTGAGTTGTAAGGAGAGGCAGGGATTTTTTTCACTGAAATGTAGGAGGTTGAGGGCTGACCTTATTGAAGTTTATAAAATCATGAGGGGCATAGATAAGGTGTAGAGCAAGGATCTTTTCCCTAGGGTGGGGGGGAGTTCCAAACTAGGGGCATACTTTTAACGTGAGAGGAGAAATACAGAAAGCACATAAGGGACAACATTTTTACACAGAGAGTGTTAACATGTGGAATGAACTGCTCAAAACGTGATAGATGCTGGTACAGTTACAACATTTAAGAGACATTTGGATAGGTACATGAATAGGAAAGTTTTGGAGGGATACAGGACTAGTTTGGTTTGGGAACATGGTCGGTGTGGACTAGTTGAACTGAAGGATCTGTGCAGTATGACTCTATGAGTCATATATGAGCCTTCAGAATTAAAGGATGTTGAAATGGACCGTGTATTCATTTATTTTTCAAAATGAATGCATTATTTCAAGTAAGAATCTGGGACCTTGCTGTGCTCAAATTAATTGCTACGTTGTAAGCTTGACTACACTTCAGACGTTTTCTGGAAAGTGCTTTGAGCTGTCCTGAGACTGCACTATGCTCACCTGTCATAATTTCTTTCTTTTGTGTAATAGATGCTATTCAACAGAATTCCACAAAAGTGAGGTCATTCAAAACTTGTTGCAAGTCTTCCTGACCAATGGAGCAATGTTGTGATTTCAAACTTCTGACATTTGTATTCAAATATCTGCATGGCCTCACTCCTACCTGTCTCTACAACCGGCTCCAAATCCCCTCCCTCAAAAATATCTGCATTCATCAAATTCTGGCCTCTTAAGTATCCCTGATTTTAACTTAGGCTGCTTTGCACCTGAGCTCTGTAAAACCCTCCTGTCATCTCTCTGCCTCTCCTCTTTGGCTTCTCAATTTAGACACTCATTAAAGTCTGCACCTTTGTCCAAGCTTTTGCTCATCTGCTTTAATATCTGCTTATATGGCTCAGAGTTAAATTTTGATCTTTATCTCTCCCATGCAGCATCTCAGGATTTTTAAAATATAAATGCATGTTATTCAGTATTCTGCTAGAATTACATTCGTTTCAAGTCACAAAATAAAATGTATGAAAGCAATGTCCTTTTTTTACATAATTATTTCATAGAAAGAACATATTGGCATTTTCTTTTGATGCAAGGTAAGAAATAAAATACAGAAATAACATAATCAGATATACTTTTCAAGATGATTAAATAAGAGCACATAATTGTACTATCCCACTTGGCAAAAGCTATGTGAGCTTAACATTCAATTCCATTGTTCCCTTTTCCTTCCTTGCAGAGTGGGCAATTATATTAACGGATGCACTTAATCCTTAGTCAATATTAGAATTTTACATTTATAATGCAACAAAGAAATTCAATGTATACCTAGTGCCAGAAAATCCTTTCAATAAATCTCACTCCTTGGCTGCAAAGATGCAGTATTGCAAAACATTACAGTGCATTCTGAAAGTTGGGTTCTCAAAACACCTGCACACTGAAACAAAATAAAGACCTCAAATAAAATGTGCAGAAATTTTAAAGCTACCTGCTCCCCATTCTCTCAGTCATTCAAGACTTTGTAGTTTTAAAGCTCCTTTCAAGACCTGTCCAAAGAGGCTCACCACCTGTTCTCGCAACCTAACTCTCACTAAACGTTTAGCAGGTAAGCTCCTCAGCGAGCCCTTGCTAGGTGAGAATGTAAGTGGTTGCCTCTGCTTAGACACTGACTTCCTCTGTGATAGAAAACACCTATAATCCCTCAGATCTTGCAATCTCATGCTTTCAGTTTGGAGGTTTGTGAATTTAAAGGATGGAAACAGTATAGTAATAGTGATGTTACTGGACTAGTAATCCAGAAGCCCAAAGTAATGGGACCAAGAATTTAAATTAAACTAATCAATTATGTTTATGAAGTTACCAAGTACAGGGTGACCCTTATATATGCAGAATTGTTTTCCGCATTTTCAGTTACCCACAGTTTACCACGGCCCAAACATATTATAGGGAACCTTCCGGAACCAGGGACCAGGAGGCTTCTGGGAAGGTAAATTTCCCATTTAAATGAATAGGTTCGCTCCTATCCGCAGTTTCAGGCTTCTTTGGTAGGTCTTGGAACACATCCTCCACAGGTACAGGGGGACTACTGTACTGTAAACATCTGGCAGTGTGTTCCAGGCACCTACCATTGGTCTGCCTCACACATCTCCTTTAAACGTTCTCCCTCTCACCTTAAACCTATGCTCCTTAGTATTTATTATTTATATCTTGTGAAGAAGACTCCGACCATCTGCTTTTTCCATAATTTTATATACTTAAATCAGATCGCTCCTCAGCTTTTTGCTGCTCTAACGGAAACAATCCAAGTTTGTCCAACCTCTCCTTATAACTAATACACTCCAATCCAGGCAACACCTGGTAAACCTCTTTTGCACCCTCTCCAAACACATCCCACCTACAGTGTAGTGACCAGAACTGCATACAATATTTCAAATGTGGTACAACTAAAACTACAGCTGAAAGATGATAGATAAAAGTATAGAATTTTATAGTTAGTGCCCTGACTGATGAAGACAAACATGCTGTCTGCCTTCTTTATCACCTTATCTACTTGTGTGGCCACTTTCATGGAGCTATGAACTTGCAAGTTCCCTCTGTATATCAATGCTGCTAATGGTCCTGCCATTTACTATATAATTTCCACTTGCCTTTCACCTCCAAAAATACATTACCTCACACTTGTCCAGATTTAACTTAATCTGCCATTTCTCTGCCCAACTTTCCTTTGATAACATTCCTCACTATCTACAACAGTACAATTTTCAAGTCATCTGCAAGCTTATTAATCAGACCATTAAAATCAGAAACTTAAAAATTGGTGAAAAACTGCCAAAAGCGGTTCGCTATGCCACAAACTAGACAAACAATAGACAACATATTAATTTGCACTGAATAATACTTTATACCAGGTACCACCATCGCCATCTCTGAGTATTTCTTCCCCCACCCGGTGAAACAGAATAGACTATATACATGGGTATATAGTTAGAATGGAATGGCCCATGAAGTGCTGAACTTTGGCGACATCATGCTACAGAAGATTAGAGGTGGACACAAATGAAGTTGTGAATCACCAAGTAAAACTCCAAATGATTATGAAACAGGATTCACTGAAGTATAAATACTTGCATTGGTACATTTCTGTAAGTCCTGTGACAGTGCAATCGAAGGCGGAATGAGGTTTCCTGTAGAATTGTCATCCATTTTTGCAGAGTCTTCTCCCTGGAAGATAAAAGAATGCTATGTTAATTAGACCTGCCAGGTTAATAATATTGTTAATCAATATACTCAGTCATGCAGTTTAATGAGGCATGAATGAAATAATGCTGGAAATGTGTTGCTGGAAAAGCGCAGCAGGTCAGGCAGCATCCAGGGAACAGGAGAATCGACGTTTCGGGCATAAGCCCTTCTTCAGGAGATTAGAGGTGGACAATGGCGCTTATGCCCGAAACGTCGATTCTCCTGTTCCCTGGATGCTGCCTGACCTGCTGCGCTTTTCCAGCAACACATTTCCAGCTCTGATCTCCAGCATCTGCAGACCTCACTTTCTCCTCATGAATGAAATAATGTCTAAAATACATTTAAATTTTGTTACTAGACACCTGACTGAGAGGGAGGCAGATGCACTTCATATTTTCACAGCATCCTTTGCATTAGTCCACTGCAATGTTTGTGGCAGACAACCTCCAGTCCTTAATTTCTCTCTTGCACTCTGTGCACCCTTCTACAAGAGTTGAAAGAACATATGCAAATGACTGAACTTTCGCAATGGATGCAGTAAGGAGAGTGATTGTCAGATAGAACAACGGCACTTTTAAAAGGGAGAGGAACAGACAAAGGCAATACATGATCTGTGCAAGAGAGAGAGAGAGAGAGAGAGAGAAAGAAACCCACACTGCTAACTGACACAGCAGTGGACCTGCCCAGTTACAGGTCGGTTCAACATCGAGGGCCGAAGGGCCTGTACTGCGCTGTAATGTTCTAAGTTACTGCCTTTGCTGTTGAATTAATGCATCGCTGGACATCGGAGTGTGTCTGGGAAAATTAACAAACAGTGAAATTCACAACTAATCTTGGAGGAACTTGTTTGGGAGAGGTCTCAGTACAGAAACAGATAATTACACATTTTTAAGTGGGGCCCTGCTGTAATTCTGCAGCAGTGAGTAGAATGGGTGCTTTCTTGATTATATGTTTTATTAAGAAATGTCTCTTGATTAAACTTAAGTATTGAGTTAGCCTAGAGCAGTGTTTTGTAGCAGAATGAGACAGTGCTATTTTCTGGGTCTGCAGTTTGGAAGAAGCAGAAGTGGCCTTGAGTAGCATGTTATGCTCTTCTTGTCGGATGTGGGAGTTCAGGGAGAGTTTACGTGTGACTGAGGATTATACCTGCAATAAATGCCATTTCTCTGCCCAACTTTCCTTTGATAACATTCCTCACTATCTACAACAGTACAATTTTCAAGTCATCCGCAAGCTTATTAATCAGACCACTAAAATCAGAAACTTAAAAATTGGTGAAAAACTAATCTTGTTGTGAATCCTATCAGATCAAATGGATCAGTTGGAGCGATAGTTGGAGACAATGAGGAATTTACAAGAGTGAGGGGGTGTGATGGAAGGCAGTTATTGGAAGGGGAAAAAAATCACAGATACAGTCACGTGGATGGGTTAACTCTAGGAAAGGTAAGAGAGGTAAGCAGGCAGTGCAGGAGTCTTCTGTGGCTATCCCCATTTCAAACAAGTAGGGGGTGATGGATTCAGGGGAATGTAGCACGAACAGCCACGTATCTGGTATTGAGACTGGCTTTGGTGCAATGAAGGGTACGAAGGGTTCCAAGAGATTGATTGTGCTGGGAATTCTCTAGCCTGAGGTACAGACAGACATTTTTGCAGCCAGCAGCAAAAAATTGTTGTGTTCCTTCACTGGTGCAAGGATCAAGGATGTCTCAGAGAGGGTGCAGAATGTTCTGAAGGGGGAGAGGGCCCAGCAGGAGATCATTGTACACATTGGAACCAGCGACATAGGAAGGGAAAAG
Source organism: Chiloscyllium plagiosum (assembly GCF_004010195.1). Taxonomy (NCBI): domain Eukaryota; kingdom Metazoa; phylum Chordata; class Chondrichthyes; order Orectolobiformes; family Hemiscylliidae; genus Chiloscyllium; species Chiloscyllium plagiosum. The sequence goes on from NC_057710.1 coordinate 34,432,916, forward strand.
GACGAGATTCTGAAGGGAAATTACAGAGAGTTAGGCAGGAATTTAAAAAGGAGGTCCTTGAGAGTAGTAATATCTGGATTACTCCCGGTGCTATGAGCTAGTGAGGGCGGGAATAGGAGGATAGAGCAGATGAATGCATGGCTGAGGAGCTGGTGTATGGGAGAAGGATTCAAATTTTTGGATTACTGGAATCTCTTTTGGGGTAGAAGTGACCTGTACAAGAAGGACGGATTTCACCTAAGTTGGAAGGGGACTAATATACTGGCAGGGAGATTTGCTAGAGCTGCTCGGGAGGTTTTAAACTAATAAGGTGGGGGTGTGGGACCCAGGGGGGTAGTGAGGAAAGAGAACAATCTGAGAATGGTACAGTCGAGAGCAGAAGTGAGTCAAACAGTCAGGGCAGGCAGGGACAAGGTAGGACTAATAAGGGAAGTTATTTGGGTGGAACTGAGAAATAAGAAAGGGATGATCACCTTATTGGGATTGTAGTAAAGACCTCTAATAGTCAGAGGGAAATCGAGAAACAAACTTGTGAGGAGATCTGTTATTTGTAAGAATAATTGGATGGTTATGGTAGGGGCTTTAAACTTTCTGAACATAGATTGGGACTGGGATAGTGTTAAAGGTTTAGATGGAAAGGAATTTGTTAAGAGCGTACAAGAAATTTTTCTGATCCAGTTTGTGGATGTACCTACGAGAGAAGGTGCAAAACTTGACCTACTCTTGGGAAATAAGTCAGGGCAGGTGATTGAGATGTCATTCTGGAGCACTTTGGGGCCAGTGATCATAACTCTATTAGTTTTTAAATAGTGATGAAAAGGATAGACTACATCTAAAAGTTGAAGTTTGAAATTGGAGAAAGGCCAATTTTGATGGTATTAGGCAAGAACCTTCAAAAGTTGATTGGGGGCAAATGTTCACAGGTAAAGGGACAGCTGGAAAATGGGAAGCCTTCAGAAATGAGGTAATGAGAGACCAGAGACAGAATATTCCTGTTAGGGTAAAAGGAAAGGCTAGTAGGTGTAGGGAATGCTGGATAACTAAAGAAATTAAGGGTTTGGTCAAGAAAAAGAAGGAAGCATATGTCAGATATAGACAAGATAGATGAGTAAATCCTTAGAAGAGTATAAAGGAATTAGGAGTATACTTAAGAGAGAAATCAGGAGGGCAAAAAGGGGACATGAGGCAGCTTTGGTAAACAGAATTGAGGAGAATCCAAAGCGCTTTTACAAATAGATTAAGGACAAAAGGCGAACTAGGGAGAGAATAGGGCCCCTCAAAAATCAGCAAGGTGGCCTTTGTGGGAGCTGCAGGTGATGGGGAAGATACAAGATGAGTATTTTGCATTGGTGTGTACTGTGGAAAAGGACATGGAAGATATAGAATGGTGGAAAATAGATGGTGACATCTTGAAAAATATCCATATTACAGAGGAGGAAGTGCTGGATGTCTTGAAATGCATAAAAGTGGATAAATCCCCAGGACCTGATCAGGTGTACCCTAGAATTCTGTGGAAAGCTAGAGAAGTGATTGCTGGGCCTCTTGCTGAGATATTTGTATCATCGATAGTCGCAGGTGAAGTGCCGGAAGACTGGAGGTTGGCAAACATGGTGCCACTACTTAAGAAAGGTGGTAAGGACAATCAGGGAACTATAGACTAGTGAGCCTGACATCGGTGGTGGGTAAGTTGTTGGAGGGAATCCTGAGGGACAGGATGTATTTGGAAAGGCAAGTACTGATTAGGGATAGTCAACATGGCTTTGTGTGTGGGAAATCATGTCTCACAAACTTGATTGAGTTTTTTGAACAAGTAACAAATAAGATTGATGAGGGCAGAGCAGTAGATGTGATCTATATGGACTTCAGTAAGGCATTCGACAAGGTTCCCAGGAGACTGGTTAGCAAGGATGGATCTCATGGAATACAGGGAGAACTAGCCATTTGGATACAGAACAGGCTCAAAGGTAGAAGACAGAGGGTGGTGGTGGAGGGTTGTTTTTCAGACTGAGGCCTGTGATCGGTACTGGGTCCACTACTTTTCGTCATTTATATAAATTATTTGGATGTGAGCATAAGAGATATAGTTAGTAAGTTTGCAGTTGAAGCCAAAATTGGAGGTGTAGTGGACAGTGAAAAAGGTTACCTCGAATAACAATGGGATATTGATCAGATGAGAAGTGGCAGATAGAGTTTAATTTAGATAAATCCGAGGTGCTGCATTTTGGGAAAGCAATCTTAGCAGGACTTATACACTTAATGGTAAGGTCTTAGGGAGTGTTGCTGAACAAAGAGACCTTGGAGTGCAAGTTCATAGCTCCTTGAAAGTAGAGTCACAGGTAGATAGGATAGTGAAGAAGGATATTGAAATGCTTTCCTTTATTGAGTACAGGAGTTGGGAGGTTATGTTGCAGTTGTACAGGACATTGGTTTGGCCACTTTTGGAATGTTGTGTGCAGTTCTGGTCTCCTTCCTATTGGAAAGATGTTGTGAAACTTCAGAGAAATCTTCAGAAAAGATTTACAAGAATGTTGCCAGGGTTGGAGGATTTGAGCTACAGGGAGAGGTTGAATAAGCTGGGGCTGTTTTCCCTGGAATGTCGGAGGCTGAGGGGTGACCTTATAGAGGTTTATAAAATCATGAGGGGCATGGATAGGATAAACAGACAAGGTCTTTTCCCTGGGGTGGGTGAGTACAAAACTAGAGGGCATAGTTTTAGGGCGAGAGGGGAAAGATATAAAAGGGACCTGAGGGGCAACTTTTTCATGAAAAGGGTGGTGCATGTTTGGAATGGGCTGCCAGAGGAAGTGGTGGGGGCAGGTACAATTGCAACATTTAAAAGGCGTCTGGATGGGTATATGAATAGGAAGGGTTTGGAGGGATATGGGCCAGGTGCTGCTAGGTCGAACTAGTTTAGGTTGGGATATTTGATCGGCATGGACGAGTTGGACCAAAGGGTCTGATCCCGTGCTGTATATCTCTATGATTATATGAGATAACATTTTCTAAAGATTACAGTAAGTGTCAGGTGTAAATTGATACTTCGGGAAGGTGTCGAGGTGCATGGAAAGTGAAAGATAGGTGCTGCAAAACTTAGATAGGTGTGCAAAGTGACGTGATGAAATAAACTTGGCAACTCAGATTGAGGGAGAGGGTTGAATTGAATTGAATTGAATTGAATTGACTGGAATTTATTGTCACGTGTACCGAGACACAGTGAAAAGCTTTGTCTTGCAAGCAATACAGGCAGATCACAGAGTTAAATAGCATAGATAAGTAAATAATAGGTAAACAGTGGCAAAAACCAAAACACAGGTAATTTTTAAAAGTATGCTATTAAGTTGAAAGAGTGTAAAATGATTGTAGGAAATAGGAAACTTAGATCTGCATGCAGGAGCTCGCAAAGAGTCGAACATATCTGGCGCCATCTTGCATTGTATTCGAGGATTTAGGTGAATCAGGAATACTGCTAGACCTAGCTAAATCATTCAAGCACTAAATCCTCTTGCATTGTATTCAAGACTAGGCCACAAGTCATAAAAAAGGGTCACTGGACCTGAGACATTAAATCTGTTTCTGTTTCCTTAGTTGCTGCCAGACCTGCTGGGTTTCCCCAGCAATTTCTGCTTTGGTTTCAGATTTCCAGTATCTGCAGTTCTTTGTTTTTTGAACTCTATTTTGTGTTCTTGCAGGATAATAGCTCAGCTGATTTGTAGCCATAAAATTCTGCCCTGGAGTTTAGTTTGATTAGAAGTTCTTTACATTAAGGCTGTAATGACAACATTTATTTATGGAGTATTTTTATTGGAATAAAACATCTCAAGCTCTTTACAAGAGCATTCTAAACCAAAATTTAACATGAGCCACATAAGGCAATATTGGTTTAGTTGATCAAAGACTTGGTCAAAGAGGTAGATTTTAAGAAGTATCTTAAAGAAGGAAAGAGAGGTGAAGGAAGTGTATTTTGGGACTTAGGATTCAAACAACTGAAGGTATAACCAGCAAAGATTGAATGATTAAAATCAGTGGCTGGAATTAGAGATATTGCCAGGTTTGGAGGATTTGAGCTTTAGGGAGAGGCTGAACAGGTTGGGGCTGTTTTCCCTGGAGCATGGGAGGCTGAGGGTTTTATAGAGGTTTGCAAAATTATGAGGGGCATGGATAGGATAAATAGACAAAGTCTTTTCCCTCGGATGGGGGAGTCCAGAACTAGAGGGCATAGGTTTAGGATAAGAGGGAAAAGATATAAAAGAGACCTAAGGGGCTACGTTTTCACACAGTGGGTGGCACGTGTGTGGAATGAGCTGCCAGAGGAAGTGGTGGAGGCTGGTGCAATTGCAACATTTAAAAGGCATCTGGATGGTATATGAATAAGAAGGCTTGGAGGGATATGGTCCGAGTGCTGGCAAGTGGGACTCGATTAAGTTAGGATATCTGGTCAGCATGGACAAGATGGACCGAAGGGTCTCTTTCCGTGCTGTACATCTCTATGACTCTAAGTCATTAATATAGATTGAAAATAGGTGGAGACTGAGGACTGAATCCTGTGACACTCCATTAGTAACAGCTTATGAACCAGAAAAAGACCCATTTATTTTGCCTCTCTGCTTTCTGTTGCTTAGCCAATCCTCTTTTAAACCTAACCCTGCGTGATTTTACCTTGTGTATTAACCTTTGGTGTGGCACCTTATCAATGTCTTCTGGAAGTCCAGATACACTATGTCAACAGGACACCCAGTATCCATCTTGTTTATTACATCTTCAAAGAACTCTATCAAATTAGTCAAACACAATTTATCTTACAATGAAACTCACTTGTGTAACATTCATTTGAAATATGACCTTCAGCATCATCTTAGGGGCAGCTGGAGAAATAATGTAAAGATGGGCAGCATCCCAGAAAATATTGAAACTTTGCATTAGACTGAAAGATTGACTTAGTATTTAAATTACAAAATACCCTTTACTGCTACTTGAGCAAAGCTCATCTTTCTAAAGTCTATCAGTAGGGTAATGAATTTTTCCAAAGAAATGCACTGTTCTATATGTACCTTTATCTGTTAAAAATTGCTGTTAATTAAATGTAATAATTCAGTAACTCAGTTTGAAAGGAATGAGTGTGAACTCAATTGTGAGAGTCCAAAAGGAATTAGCTGAGCTGGTAGAAACTGGATAGGTTGGAGGTTTTGTAAGATGGGATGCAGTGAATCATGTGAAAAACAGAACAGCATATTAAGCTACCTTGAAGATTCCAATACAACATGAATGTCTATTGTGTTCATTAGTAATTCCCCCTGCCCATATGAACCTCCAAGAATAGATGCTGTGACAACTGGTAAGCACTGTGTACAGTCATTTCCTGTTTCTGAGGAAAATGGTCCTTTATTCAATTTACCTTCTGCCTTTGAGTCCAAGGAGTTACTAATGCTGCACCAGTCATGAATAATTTCCCTTTATTCTCTTTTCCCTATTCAGCATACTAAACACGTGAGTGGCATGGTGGCTCAGTGGTTATCACTATTACCAATGACCCAGGTTTGATTTCAGTCTCAGGCGACTGTCTGTGTAGAGTTTGCATATTCTCCTGTGTCTGTGTGGGTTTCCTCCAGGTGTTCCCTTTCCTCCCAAAGTCCAAAGATGTGCAGGTTAGGTGAACAGGTCATGCTAAATTATCCATAGTGTTCAGGGATATGTAGGTTAGGTGTATTAGTAAGGGGTAAATGTAGGGGAGTAGGTGGGTTACTCTTTGGAGAGTCAGTGTGGACTTGTTGGGCCAAATGGCCTGTTTCTGCACTGGAGGGATTCTATGATAAACAGTCAAAGTCCATCACCATCCTTTGCCCAGAAACAATTGAGTGAAAAAATAGATTTTGACCTGCTTGATTAAATGGTCTGTGCAACAATGGTTATTTTTTAAGTAATTTGTTGAAATCCTGACGCAAATGAAATTCTGATCCAAGCAATAAACCTGCTGGTGAATTATGTATGCATATAAATCCATTTCACATTGTGAATGGTAAAAGAAGATTATTCTAAGGGACATGCTGGAGATTTATCTGTATATAAATAACTTAGACTACAGCCTGTTAAAATCCCCTCGAGGATTCAACAGATGGTGGAAAGCCATGATATTGTTTATCTGAAAGTTTGCAAAGATTTTGGCTACATTTTGACCTACATGGATTCCCAGACTAGCAATGGCTTGATTTTAAAATGATCATTCTAGTTTTCAAAAATCTCTGTGGCCTTACTCCTCCCTACCTCTGTAATCTCCTCCAGCTCCATAACCCCATGACATTTCTGTACTTGGAGTCATAGAGATGTACAGTATGGAAACAGACCACTCAGTCCAACCCATCCATGCCGATCAGATATCTTCAACACTCTGGGATGAAAGCAATCAAGTCCTGGGAAATTATCAACTTTTGGTTCCATTGATTTCTCCTGTACAATCTTCTTATTAATAATAACTTCCTTCAACACCCCTCATTCTCCTTCACAACTTGATCTAGTTCTGGGGGATTTTTTGCAGCTTCCTCATTTCTCTGTTCCCCATTATAAATTCTCCTGACCCTGCCTGAAATGGATTTACATTCGTTTTTGTGAAACTTTGCCTTTTTCTGCGCCAATTGAAGCTTTAACAATCCAATTTTAATGGATTTTTTGCTAGGTTACATTCATATTCTGTTGTCTTCTCCTTATTAGTTTCTTAGTCCTTCTTTGTTGTTTTTTTAAAAAAATCTCCAAATCTCAGATTTTCTGTCAACTTTGCAGACCTTTACTTTTAATCTTCTACAATATTGAACCTCCTTTGTTAGCCACAATTAACAGACATTTCTGATTTTTTTTTAAGGAATGTAGCATTGCTCTAAGCCATGTTCTTTAAAGATACAAATTATTTATATATAATCAAGTCTACCCATGGATTTTCTCAATCTCCCTAAAACAAACAACAAGATTATTAATTAGCCCTTTTACATTACATAGGATTAGATCTAGAATAGTATGTGTTCCAGTCAACTCCTCAACATACTACTCTAGAAAATCATCCCTAAAAAACTGCAGAATCTCAACTTCCACAGCTTTAGATTTCAGTTGGTTGACAAAGTTTGAATGCAGATTGAAGTCACCCATGATAACAGTTGAGAAGAAAGTGAAGAATATAACATTGCTCTAAGCCATGTTCTTTAAAGATACAAATTATCAATGTATAATCATGTCTACCCATGGATTTTCTCAATCTCCCTAAACCAAACAGATTTCTGATGAAGGGCTTATATCCGAAACATCAATTCTCCTGCTCCTCAGATGCTGCCTGACCTGCTGTGCATTTCCAGCACCTCGAATATAATAATAGTTTAGCCTATTCTACAAGATTCTCTCATCTCTTGATGGATATCATGCCACACATCACTGCTGACTGCAGAACTAGATTAATTGGAGCTAGTTGAAATTAGTTTTTGCTCTGCTGTAGAGAAAGGAGCTAGCTGTTTGATGAGTCTCTCGTAAATGGCTAATGTATACATAGAGGCCATGGTGGCCTCTATGTAACTCCAATAAATGTCTGCTGCCCCTTGCAGTTCCTTAGCTCCACACAAACAAATTCCACACATTGCCCTTCCAAACTGAGATCCTGCTTTCTTCATAAGCTGATTCCATCATTTAGCATGAGTGCAGCTCCACCTCCTTTTCCTTCTCGACTGCCCTTCCGAAATGTCAAATATTCATTAATATTCTGTTCCCAGACCTGGCCACCATGAGGCCAAGTGTCTGTAATGGCAATTAAATCATACCCATTTACCTTTATAATTCAGATTATCCACATTGTTGCAAATTCTGCAGAGTGCCCTTAACTTTTTATTTTTGACATCATTCTGCTTTTGAAGCATCCTCTATTCTCAGCTTTGTTTCTCCTGTTTTCTAGTATCATAGAATCATAGAATCCCAACAGTACAGTAAGAGATCATTCAGCCCATCAAGTCTGCACTCACCCTCTGGAGAATTCCACGCCACCATCCTATCCTAGTAACCCTTTATTTCCCATAGTTAACCTACCTAACCTGCATTCTATTGGCAATTTAGCATGGCCAATCCACCTGATCTGCACATCTTTGATCTGTGAGAGGAAACCGGAGCACCTGGAGGAAATCCACCTTAAAAGCATTAGTAAATTTCTCTGTTCGGATATCAATCCCAGTCCCGTCATGTTGTAACCCATTCAGTTTGTACAGATCCCACCTCCTCCAGAACCAGTCCCAATTTCTCAAATATCTGATGCTTTTCCTCTTATGCCATTTCTCTAGCTACATATTCAATGAATCCTCCTGTTCTTATGCTCACCATCGCCAGGCAATGGGATGATCCTGAGATTAGCGCTTTTGAGATCCTACATTTCCATTTCTTTCCTAACTCCCTGCAATCTGCCCCAATCCATATCCATATCTTCCTATCAATATTATCAATACTAATGCAGACTCTGAGTTCTGGCTGACGACCACCCTCACAAGGAGGTCCAACAGCCTCTCTTTGACATCTTTGAAGGGAAAGTGGGGACTGTAGATGCTGGAGATCAGAGTCAAAAAGTGTGGCACTGGAAAAGTACAGCAGGTCAGACCGCATCCAAGGAGCAGGAGAGCCGACGTTTTGGACATTCCTGACGAAGGGCTTATGCCCAAAATGTTGACTCTCCTACTCCACAGATGCTGTGCTTTTCCAGCACCACACTTTTCGACTTTGACATCATTGACCCTGGGTCCAAAGAAAGAACACACCAACCTGGAGTCATGCTTAATTCAACAAAAAAACCTGACTGACCCCTGATTATGGAATCCCCTATAACTTTTTTGGTTCCATCCTTCTTTCTGTTCCCCTGTATAGTCATCCTGTACAGCTGTGGAGTCACCCATGGTGCCACGTACTTGGCCCTGACTGCAATCCCCTAAGTAAAAGTCACCCACTAGTTTTTCTAAAATGGAATACAAATTAGCAAGCCTTAATGAGTTTCACTTATTTAAATTCACTTACTTCTATTTCCTTATACTATTAACTTTATCACAAATTTTTCCTCCATGTTAAAATTTAAAAATAAAAATACATTAGCCATTTACGAGAGACTCATCAAACAGCTAGCTCCTTTCTCTACAGCAGAGCAAAAACTAATTTCAACTAGCTCCAATTAATCTAGTTCTCACACCCTAGATTATTAATTGAATTTACATTCCATCAGGGGTTCAAGTGAACCTATGTCCTCCAGAGCAATAGCCTGGAGCGTGTGAATCATTGGCCAAATGCCATTACCACTGTTCTACCATTTCCCTCATGTACAGAGGAATAATGTTATTTATTGTAAACACAATAATTCCTGAAGAAATGGCAGAGAAAAGAAAAGATTACACATATACTACTATGCCCCTTTAAACTCCAAATATAGACACACACACACCATTCACAAATAAGGCAGACAAAGATGGTTTGACACACACACACACATCATTCATGAATCAGGCAGACAAAGACAGATGGTTTGACACACACACAGACACACATAGACACATACACACACACACACACACAAAAGATGTTTCGTGCTTGGATAGTTGTGGCCTCACTGCTCTCCCCAGTCTGTAGCAAACTGCAGCTTGGCCAATCCAAGGGCTGCTGTCAACCAGATTTTCCTTAATTCAAAAACCTCTGGATTCTGCATTGACTCATGATGTAACAATTCTAATGCTCCAACAGCAACAGAGAATCAAGCGTCTCAAATTGCTAGATGTGTTTGAAGTCCATTCCATTTATCACAGTGAGAATGCCACACAACACGATGATACATATCCGCAGTTTGAAGATGGGATTTTGTCTCCTAAAGGACTGTGTGGTGCTCATTCCTAATGATTCATTGTAGTGTTATTATTGCTGAGCAAGTAATTCAGGGATACAGCCCTGGGTACGCATGTTCAATACCACCAGGGCAAATGATAGAAATTTAATTCAACAAAATCTGGAACAACCAGATTTCAACAAAAGTTTAAAGATGACGGTGGAACTATTGTTGATTTTCGGACAAGCCCATCTCATTCATTAATGAATGGGTAGAAAGTAGATAGGCAGGAGGCTGGAAGAACACAGCAAGCCAGGCAGCATCAGGAGGTAGAGAAGTCAATGCTCTGGATGTAACCCTTCTTCAGGATTGGTGGTGGGTGTAGGGGGAGCTGCAGATAAAGGGAGAGGCAGGAACAGGGTGCTAAAGTGGGGATAGGCAAAGACAGATGGAGGGTACAACCTGGTTGGTCAATGGGAGGAATGAATCCGGTTGGTGGCAGGGAGGAGTGGAAGAGAAGGGGAGTGGCTGGGAAAGGAATTGGGGGATGAGAAGGGAGGTTATTTGAAATTGGAGAACTCAATGTTGAGTCCCTCACGCTGTCGGCTACCCAGGCAGAAGATGAGGTGTTGTTCCTCCAATTTGCAGTTTGGATGGTTGTGGCAATGGAGGAAGCCAAGGACGGTCATCTCGGAAAGGGAGTGGGAAGGGGAATTGAAATGGGTGGTGACTGGGAGGTCTGATCGGCCCCTGCGGGCCCAGCTGAGATGGTCAGTGAATCTTTCCCTAAGTAGAGAAGACCACATCGGGAGTACCTGATGCAGTAAACTAGGTTGAAAGAGAGGCAGGTGAACCTCTGTCTCATCCGGAAGGACTGTTTGGGGCCCTGGATGGAGTTGGATGCAGAGACTGGTGGGGTGGTAGGTGAGGACAAGAGGGACTCTCTTTTTATTGCATGGGGAGGGCAGTGGACTGGGAAATGGAGGTGGTGCGGTGGAGGGGTGTCTGAATGACGGGGGAGGAAAAGCATGTTGTTTAAATTAGGTGGACACCTGGAATGCTCGGGAGTGGAATGTCTCCTCATCCGAGCAGATGTGGCATAGGAATAGGGGGAATGGGATACTGGGTGGAGTAGGGTATGGTGGAGGATGACTGGGTGGAAGAGTTGGGGCACAGTCCCCCTCCACCAATATCCTCCTCCACCTCGCCAAACTAGTTTGCACCCTCCACAACGTTTCCTTCAACTCCTCCCATTTCATCCTAATCCAGGGGGTAGCCATGGGGACCTGGATGGGCCCCAGCTACTCCTGCCTCTTTGTCAGCTATGTCAAACAATTCCTCTTCAGTACCTACACAGGCACTGTGCCCCAACTCTTCCACCCCTCTAGCTCTTTGGGAAGAAAAGCTGCTTTTACCTACTCTGATCTACATGTGACTCCAGACCAATAGTAATGACTCCTAACTGCCCTCTGAAATGATCTAGCAAGCTATTCAATTGTATCAAACCTATTAAAAAATCTCAAAAAAAGAAACAAATCTGGACAGACCACCTGGCATCAACTAAGGCATTGGAATTGACCATGGCAAATACAGGCCTGTCAACTCTGCAAAGTCCTCTTTACTAATTTGTGGGGGAAGGTGCTAAAGTTTGGAGAGCTGTGTCACAAACTGTTGAAGCATCAGCCTGACATGGTCATATTCACTAAATCATACCTTACAGATAATGTCCCAGACACCAGCATCACCTGTCCCACCAGCAGGGCAGCCCCAGCAGTCAGTTTATACATTTTCCTAGCTACCATCAGTTCTGAGGAAGGGTCGCTCAACCTTTTAGATTAGGCCACATTTGTCCAAGTGTGGCATCAAGCGGCTCTTGAAAAACTAGTGTCAGTGGGCAAACTCATTGCTTTTTGGAGTCATATCTGGCACAAAGGCAGATGGTTGTGGTTATTGGAGGTCAGTCATCTCAGCTCCAGGACATCTGTGCAGGGGTTCCTCAGGGGAATGTCCTAGATCCAACCATCTTCAGCTGCTTCATCAATGACCTTCCTTGCATCATCAGGTCAGAAATGAGGATGTTCACTGTTGACTGAACCATCTGTGACTCCTCAGATATCGAAGCATTCATGTCCAAATGCAGCAAAATCTGGACAATATCTGGTTTGGGCTGTCAATTGGCAAGTAACATTTACACTACACAAGGGTGAGACAACGAGATAAATTCTAACTATCTTCCTTTGACATTCAATGGCATATTATTGTTGTATCCTCCACCACCAATGTTCAGGGGGTTCACCACTGATCAGAAACTAAACTGGACTAGCTATATAAATACAGTAACTACAAGAGCAGGTCAGAGGCTAGGAATCTTGCACTGAATAACTCAACTCCTAACTCCTCCAAACTTGTTCACCATTTGGAAGGCACAGTCACAGGTGTGGAAGAATATTCCCCACTTGCCTGGATGAGTGCAACTCTCACAACACTCTACAAGCTTTATACTACTCTGGAGAAAATAGCTCATTTGATTGGCACCAGATCCACAAGCATCCACTCCCTCCATTTTTGATACTCAGTACCAGCTGCGAGTGCCATCTAAAGATATTCACCAACGATCCCTAAACAGTACCTTCCAAACCCACAACCACTACCATCTAGTAGGGCAAGGGTAGCAGATACATGGCATCATGATAAACTGTAAAGAGACACACCATTCAGGCTTGGAAATGTATTACCGTTCCATCAGTGTCCCTAGGCTAAAATTCTGCCATTCCCTTTGGATTGTGGGTCTACCGCACCAGGTAGAGTGCAGCAGTTCAAGAAGGCAACTCAGTACCATCTTCTTAAGGGCAACTAGGGATAGGCAATTAATGCTGGACAAGTCAGTGATATCCACATCTCATGAATGAATTTTTTTTTAAACTTGATTTTTCAAGTTGCAGAAGTCTTCTGGTACTTCACCTACATAACAGTATCCAATTTCCAATTCAATTTATATAGAAGCATAGAATTTTAGAGTACAGTAGGAGGTTGTTTAACACATTGTGTCTGTAGTGGGTCCTGAAAGAGTTATCCAGCTCATCTCATTCTCCAACCTTATTTCGGTTGCCCTTTAATTTCCTCCCTTTCAAATATATATCCAGCTCCCTTTTGAAACCTCTTAAGGAATCTTCTTCCACCACTCTCCCAGGCAGTGCATTTCAAATCCGAACAATACTCTGAGTACGTAACAAACATAGAAATGCTGGAAAAGCTAAGCAGGTCCAGCAGCATCTGTCAGTTTATACATTTTCCTCACTTCTGTCAGTTCTAAAGAAGGGTCACTCGACCCAAAATATTAACTCTTTTTTTCTTTCCACAGATGCTGCCAGACCTGTTGAACTTTTCCAGCAATGTTTATGTTTGTCTCTGATTTAGAGCAAACTCAGTTCTTTTGGTTTTTAATTCTCTGAGTAAGGAGGTTTCTCCTCATATTCCAAAAAGGAACAGTATGACATTCTTTAGATTATACACAGCCCTACCTTTGAGCTGATTTAATGTTGCCGTCATTATTTATATTTTGTAAAAGTAATTTCTGCGCCAATTGGACACAATTTAAGAGAACACTGCATGATATAAGTTTTATTGGATGTATAAAGAGATAACATATAAATACCAGAGAAAGGGAGCCAAAAATATAAAAACGGATAAGAAATGTTTTTCCAGATATTTAAAAAAAGAAAAGATTCAGCCAAGTAAATGTTGGTGCTATAGGGAATAAGTCTGGGAAGTTTGTGATGGGGAATAAATTGAACAGATATTTTGCTTGCACTTCACCAGAAAGGATACAAGAGGCATCCTGGAAAAAGTTAAAAGTCAGGAATTGAAAGGGAGGGAGGAACTCAAGAAAATTACAATTACCAGGGAAATATTACTGAGTACTTCCAGTTGGCAAGTCTCCAGCTCCTGAAGGAATTCATCCTAGAGTCTTAAAAGATATTTAGTGGGATAGAAAATGCATTGGTTTTAACTTTATAACATATTTGATTCAGGAAAGGTTCACTTAGATTGCAAAGTGGCTAAGTAACTCAACCCAAAAAGGGAGGGAAGCAGAAAACAGGGAATTACAGGCCAGTTAGCTTAACATCTGTCATGGAAAAATGTTAGAAACTGTTAATAAAGACATTATGATAGGGAATTTGAATAAATTCAAGGTAATCAAAGCAGAGCCAACATGGTTTTTGTCAAAGGAAATCATTAGTTATCTGACTTATTGGAGTCCTTTGAAGTAGTAACATCAGCTGTAGATAATGGGGAAACTAGTGGATGTATTGCACTTAGATTTCCAGATGCATTTGATAAGAAGTCAAAGGTTGTACAAAATGAAAGTTCATAATATTGGGGAATCGTATCTGCATGGATAGAAGATTGACTGGATAACAGAAGCAGAGTAGGAATAAATGGTTCTTTTTCAGGCTGGCACAATGTCATGTGTTGTGTGCCCAGGGATCAGTGCTGAAGCTTCAACTGTTTACAATGTATATAAATGATTTTTAAGAAGGTGCTAAAAGATATGGTAGCTAAATTTTCTGATGACACACAAGTAAGGAGGAAATTAAGTTGTGAGGAGAACATAAGGAGCATACAATTGGATATAGATACATTAACTGACTGCGCAAAGATCTGGCAATTATAATGTAATGTGGGAAGGAAGCATATTATCTAAATAGTGACAGGTTGCGGAGCACTGGGCTGCAAAGAGATCTCGATGTCCAAGTGTATGAATTACAAAAGGTTAGTATGACGGTACAGTAATTAATAGGAAAGCTAATAGAATATTTGGTGAGATAGGCAATGCATCGTTTTTAATTTTCGAACATATTAGATTCAGGGAAGGTTCCCCTAGATTGTAAAATAGCTAATGTAGCTCCTTAATTCAAAAAGGGAAGACCCGAAACTTTAATTCTGCTTTCTCTCCATAGCTCAGAGCTAATGAGTTTTTCCAGCAATTTCTGGTTTTGAAGCAATAGACTGTTATGTTTTTACTACAAAAGGAATTGAGTGAAGAGGAGGGAAGTTAGAAGGCATGGAGTACTGTGTACAATAACCAAATGTATGGATGTTAATGTGTTGGAAGCAGGTCAAAGAAGATTTGCTAAGCTCATACCTGGAATAAGCAATTGCCGAATAAGAAAATGCTAGACAGGCAAGGCTTGTGTCCTGTCAAGTGTAGAAGAGTCAAAAGTGACCTAATTGAAACATATAAGATCCTGAGACGACTTGGCTACGTGGCAGTGGAAAGAATGCTTCATCTTATGAGACAATCTAGAATTAGGGGCCATAGTTTGATAATGAGAGGTCGCCCCTTTAAAACAGAGATGAGAAATATAATTCTCTCAGAGTGCATGCTATAGTTTGGAATTATTTTCCTTGAAAGGGCAATTGATATGAAATCGTTAAATACTTTTCAGGCAGAAGTATTTAGATTCTTGATTATTAAGGGGATGAAAGATTGTCAGAGGTATGCAGGAATGTAGAATTGATGTTAAAATCAGATCAGCTTACTGAATTGCAAAGCAGGCTTGAGGCATTGAGTGGCCTACTTGTGCTCCTCATTTGTATGTTGGTACATTATACTGTGGGGTAGATTATTTGGGTAGATTAATAGCCCAGGAGGCAGGAACTCTCACACCCTCTAAAATATATATGGATAAGCAAGTGAATTATCATAACATTCAAGGCAAGGGTCAAATGTTGGAATGTGGAATTAGTATAGATAGGCTGGAGCAGTCTAGATGGGCTGAAGGGCCTCTTTTGTGCTGTATGACTCAATAACTCAAATGTCCAGTGAAATTCAGAATTTGTGTTTTGCCAGGGTGAATATCTGGTCATCAGCATTTATTCTTGTGAGGAGCAGATTGGTTGACCACAGATAATGAGGAACTACAATTTCAAAAGTAAAACATGCAGAAAGCTTGTAACTAGGTAAGAAAATGTCCAAACCAGGCACAAACTAAGGTTAATTTAATCAGGACTACCCTTGTCTCCTTTTTTTTATTTACTCATGGGATGTAGGCGCCACCAACTGGGCCAGCATTTATAATTCATCCCTAATAAGAGTCAACCATATTGCTGTGGGTCTGGAGCCACATGTAGGTCAGATCAGGTAAGTACATCTGTTTCCTTCCATAAGAGACATTAGTGAATCAAACATGTTTTTAAGACAATTGACGATGGTTTCATGGTCATCATTAGACTTCAGATCTCAGAATTTTGTTCTATTCAAATCCCACCTGAGATTTAAACCCAGGTCTCCAAAATGCTTCCTGGATTTTTGTATTACTAGTCTAGCAACAAAACTATTTGGCCATCATCTCTCCCATTAATCCCTTTAGAAGAGGTGATAACGTAATGGTAATGTCACTGGGATAGTTATCCAGAACCTCTAATATTCTGGAACAGGGATTCAAATCCTTCCATGGCAAATAGTGTAGCTTGAAATCGATAAAAATCTGGAATGAAAATATTAGCCTGATGGTAACCATGTAACCATTGTTGATTGCTGTAAAAACCCATCTGGTTTACCATTTCCCTTTAGAACAGGAAATCAACAATCCTTAACTGGTCCTACATGTGACTCTTCACTGTCCACCCATGGGCAATAACTGTTGGCCTATGTTGCCCACATCCCATGAACAAATTTAAAAGATAATATAATACATCAATTATTCTTGGTAGATATATAATTTCTTGTATAGCAAATTATGAGTTGTTTCAATTTAATTTGGTCAATTGTACTAGATTGATTTTCTTTTAAATTTCCCACGCTATAAAGGTATGACATTTGCATTTCTGCTGGTATGAGCAGCTTGACATTCTTTGCCTGTGATTATCTTCTTGTTTTTGCTATTACTTCTTTGAATGTGTGTTGTGGTAAGGCAAATATTTATTTACCATCCCCAATTATCCTTCAGAAGGTGATGGTGAACCAACAGCATACACATTGCTTTTGGAAAGATTTTGGAAAGACAGTGGCTGTTTACACTACTTTGCTGGGTTTTTCAGTGTCCACCTTCGGGTGACCATCCTCCAAGGTTCACTTTGGGACAGGCAACGATGCAAAGTGGCTGAGCAGAGGCTGATAGCCAAGTTCGGTACACAGGGGGATGGCCTCAACCGGGACCTTGGGTTCATGTCACACTGCAGGTGACCCCACCGCACGATACACTCTCTCACATACATGCATACAAGCACACACATACTCCTACAGACCCACACACCCATGCAGACCATCTCTCATACACAAGCTCTCTCTCATACCCTCACACATACACCCCCCCATACTCACACACACCCTCTCCCAGACTTACAACGGCTAATGACTACCTCTCACAGGCATTACACTCACACACAAAAATATATACACACTCTCTCACAGACGCTCACATACCCCCACACACACACACCCACATGCGCACACTCACTCAGTCTCCCCTGCATGCACACACATGTAAATTTGTGGAGTGAATTTATACTTGATGAATTACATTTTTTTTTGCTCAAAAACTGCATAAATCCATGTCAGATTCTATAAATCCCACTTTAGAAATAGAATCAGTCTGACCTAACATTGGGGCACAGACAGACTTTAATCTCACACCTTCAATGTATTATCTGAGCTGAGATGGCATCTATTGTCAAAGGTACGTTGAGAATGTAACTTCAACAAAGTTCTGGAATTTACTTATGAAGGAAGCGAAACTAACATGATCATTCCAAAAGATGAAAGACTCAAGGTAAATTTGTTGAATATTACATTCCATGACACTGCAATTCTGTTGCTATAGATTATGATACTGCTCCAGAACCACCTGATGAAGAAGCAGCGCTTCGAAAGCTAGTGCCTCCAAATAAACCTGTTGGACTATAACCTGGTATTGTTTGATTTTTAACTTTAAATGAGTGTTGATTCTTTAATAATGGAAGCAAGGTTAATTGAACTCAAAACACTAATTCTGTTTCTATCTCCACAGAGGCTGTCACATTTGCTGAGTCTATCCAGCATTTTCTGATTTTATTTAAGCTAATATAATCTGTTATCTTCATTAGCATGCAACAAATGACTTCTGACTACTCAAGTTCAAGTCTCTTCTGCCAAGTGGGAAAAGATGCCCCATAGCTAGTATTGCAAGAAGTATTGGTGGCTGTATGTTTATCCCAAAGAGATCCTAGAAGAACCATGTACTTATTACGAACATCACCTACAACTGTTAGTATGCAGAGAAAATAAAAATAACTAACAGAACTTCTTGGTTTGTTTAAATTTGATTTCATACTTGAGTAAGGCAGTGAGCATTGTTAACATTTTGCCTACCTCTTTTAATGCACCACATGGGATCTGTGTTTATTATCATTAATATTGTTTTTATATTGACTAAAACTCAGCACATTGCACACTGCTCTAAGTATAGGCTGTCCTAGTCAACACTGCATGCTGTATTTTTCTTAAAATCTTGTCTCAGGAATCTTGCTGTGATAATTGTTACTTTAATTCCAGCTATAAAAAAATGCTACGGCTGCTGACTTTGAATCAAGAGCTATTGTTGCACATTGTAGTGTGGTGAAAATGGAAGAAAGGAATCAATGATTGTGTGGAGTTTGCAGATACTCCCCGTGTCTGAATGGGTTTGCTCCAGATGCTCCGGTTTCCTCCCACAATCCAAAGATGTGTAGGTTAGGTGAATTGGCCATGCTAAATTGCCCATAGTGTTCAGGGATGAGTAGGTTAGGTGCATTATTCAGGGGAAATGTAGAGTCATATTGGTAGGGGAATGGGTCTGGGTGTGTTACTCTTCGGAGGGTCAGTGTGGATTTGTTGGGGCAAATGGCCTGTTTCCACATTGTAGGGATTCTATGATCTATTCTATGATCCATGATTGAAGTGAGGACTAAGTCAATATCTATTTACAATGTCTGTACCAATGATGCTCAGGTGGAGATGGTTCAACAGCTTCAAGTTCCTAGGAGTAAATATCACCAACAATCTATCCTGGTCCACCTACATTGATGCTACAGTCAAGAATCACACCAACACCTCTATTTCCTCAGAGAGCTAAGGAAATTTGGCCTGTACACAATGACTCTTATGGACTATAGAAAGCATCCTATCCAGATGTATCACAGCTATGGCAACTGCTCTGCCCAAGATCGCGAGAAATTACAGAGAGTTGTAAACACAGCCCAGCCCATCACGACGAACAACCTTCCTTTCGTTGACTCCGTCTACTTCCCCGACTACTTGGGAAAGCAGCCAACATACTCAAAGACCCCTCTCACCCCAGTTAAATTCTCTTACACCCTCTTCCATTGGGCAGAAGTTACAAAAGTTTGAAAACACGTAACAACAGATTTAAGAATAGCTTCTTCCCTGCTGTTATCAGACTTAGGAATGGACCTCTCATATTAGATTAGATTACATTACATTACATTACATTACCCGGGTCTCAGGCGCTGTGAGGCAGCAGTGCTAACCACTGTGCCACCGTGCCGCCCACAAGATTAGAGTTGATCTTTCTCTGCACCTTTTCTGAAGCCGTAACACTATATTCTGCATTCTATTCTACTATCCAGATGACTCTATTACCTTGATATATTTATGTAAGGTGTGATTTGTCTGGATAGCACACAAAGCAATACTTTACACTGTTTCTCAGTACATCTGACAAGAATAAGTCACGTCAAATCAAATAAAGTCAAAAGACTTGGCACATAAATGATAGAAAGGAGGATATAAGGATAGGGGAGCAGAGCGGCACACAAATTAGGACTACCTTTGTGTGAAGGATGAAAAGCAGCTGGATAATGCTGGTCCCATTGATTTTAGGAAAATCAAGTCTGCATGTAGCCTAACCAGTTACCCTTAAAAAGGGTATTGGAATATGTCAACAAAAGGTTACAATTTTGGCAGCAGGACAGAATTAAATCATTTGTTACTGTGGAGCTGAACCAATCATGTCTTTTTTTAAAAAGCTGCTTGTGGCCCAAATTTGATCAGGCCTAGTCTACATCGAGAGGAAATGGCCTACTAGTATTAATGCCTCGGCTATGAATCCTGAGACCCAGGGAATGTTCTGGGGAACTGAGTTCAAATCTGGCCGGGCAGATGGTGGAATTTTAATCAATACAAATCTGGAATTAAGAGGCTAACGATGACTATGGAACTGTTATTGATTGTCAGATAACCCTATCTGCTTTATTCGTTCCCTTGAGGGAAGGTAGCTGTTATCCTGACCTGTGACATCAGACCCCAGCAACTGCCCTCTGGGTAATAACTACCAGAGTGCTCTCATCTTATGAATGAATTAAAAAAATGGATGAATGAATTCTGAAATTTCTGCTTTTTGAACTCTTTTAAATAAATGGGCCTGATTATAAATGCATGTTTCACTTGTTACTTCTGAAATAAAGCAGTGTAATAATTTATTTTTTCCCTCAGCATGCTATCTTTGCACTAGCTTATCATGCATATTCTAACCAACTTGTTCAGGGATGTTATTAACATTATTGGAGCAGGTGGGACTTGAACTCAGGCCTTCTGGTCACAAGATCCCTCTGCACCAGTTTATTATGTCAAAAGGACTAGCAGGACATGTGTAAAGTAAAATGAGACTTCATCAGAGTTCAGGCAGGTACAGAATGAAGAAAGGAAACTGATTGCCTGTTATACACCTCACTCAAATTTCCATTATACTCAAGTTCAAAAGAAGGACAAGGGTTGTTTTATAACCTCAAAAAATCACATTTGTTCTCATAAATACTAGCCACCAAATATTCATTCCAACTGCATGCTATTGATATATAAAGAAGAAAATGTCAGGTTATGTCTCTCTTTCAGGCATTGACAGATATATGTACTGAACTGCATATTCTGTTATGAACTCTAGAACTTGGCCAGATGTTCCAATATGGCCTTTTCACTTTGTAATAAAAATTAGGGAGTTGAATTTCCAAAGGACATGTTTGATCATGTCTCATTACTTTGCCAGAAAATCCATTGGAAAAGCCAGCAAAGTGGTGTAAACTGCCATTAACTTTCCAAAATCTCTTACTGCATGTAGCCAAATAGACTTTTCCTCTGTTATTGTCTTTGACTCAACATTTTTAAAAAAATTCTAAACAACCTGCTTGGTGATGTCATTACACATTGCTGGTGGGACTTTGACCTAGGCCTCTTGGCTCAGAGGTAAGGACGCTACCTTTGTGTCACAAGAGCCCCCACCCAATGACTTGCTGATCTTAGTTTGTAATATTTGAGTACAGCCACAATTAGTGTGTAACAGGTTAATTTTGTATTAGCCAAGGCTTCTCAAAGGGAATGTCTTAACAGTGTTGGCACTGGTGTGGTTTGCTTATGCAAGTTATGAAGCTTTGAACAATGAAAAATCCCCAAGTGGGAATTAACTGGAATGTACACATTCACTGACAAGCATCCTAGGTCATCAGTAGAGATTACTTTCACTCAATATTGACGAACAGGCATTCTGGTTTAATTAAATTATGAAAGGTATATTATCTACCCATTGTTCTAAGGATAGGTTCAAAACTGGAGGCTTCTATCATGGTCAGCTCAATTGCATGGCAAGACAGGATTCGTTATCTCAAGGCATGTGCAGTCTCTTTCAGGCTGAAGTATATGTATTTGGCAGTTATTGGCAAAAGACAGTCAATATTTTTAAAGTCTGAGTAAGCTTAGCTTCAAAGAATCAAGCGGGAGTAAATGGTCTTCTGTCATAGGGTCCATGCTTAAAAAGAAAGTAAGTTACATCTTTGTTGTTTTCATGCACTGAGAAGTCTAGGGAATTGACGCTCACATTGTGAAAACTGTTTGTTCATGTACTTTATATAGATAACCAGTTATTCAAAGTCTGAAACCCCAGTTTCCATTCCATACTTATTGAGTCAGCCTCCTATATGAGAATGTAAGCAATGACACATCTGTTCCTCACATTCAAAGATGATGGTAGCAAGAAAGAAGGAAAAATGAAGCATATTTCAGTCATGTTTGGGTGGAGAAAGGGTTCTCCCTGATGGTTCTTTGGTCACGCTATTTCTTTACGAGATAATTGGACTGAAATAAAGACACTCCAGATCTAAGTCCACTTGCAGAAATCATGGGTGAACCTGAGCTAATAGCTAAAAGTGACATATCTACCTTGCTATGATATAGATCATAGTAAATGCCATTATATCATTATTATTTGTAAATAAAGTAAAGGTAATATGTCTCAGTTCCTTTCACTTATATACTGATGTGACTTGCTGTTTTTTTCTCATTATGTTTTGTAGAAAATGCATTCTGACACAGTTCTACCACTGTGCTTGCTTAGATTAGTTAATTGAAGCAGATCTAGGATGAATCCTGAACCCTTACAGAACATAGAACAATACAGCGCAGAACAGGCCCTTTGACCCTTGATGTTGCATCAACCTGTGAACTAATCTAAGCCCAGCCCCCTACACTATCCCATCATCATCCATCTGCTTATCCAAGGACTGTTCAAATGTCCCTAATGTGGCTGAGTTAACTACATTGGCAGGCAAGGCATTCCATGCCCTTACCACCCTCTGAGTAAAGAACCTGCCTCTGACATCTGTCCTAAATCTCTCACCCCTCAATTTGCAGCTATGGCCCTTCATACAAGCTGACGTCATCATCCTAGGACAAAAGACTCTCACTGTCCACCCTATTTAATCCTCCGATCATCTTGTATGTCTCTATTAAATCCCCTCTTAGCCTTCTCTCCAATGAGAACAGACCCCAGTCCCTCAGCCTTTCCTCATAAGACCTTCACTCCAGACCAGGCAACATGCTGATATGGAAGGAAACGTTATGGGAAGGAAATTTTTGTGATCTTCTAGAACAACTTGTAAAGATCTGACCAGATGGATCACTCACTGTAAGCTTTCCTAAACTATGTTTTTTTTTCGAGTCTGGATGGTTTTGCTACTGATGGAATAACCTCTTTGAATCATGACAGGAACATTCTTTTATTAGTTTCCTTTCCTGTACTGAACTGCCTATGCTCCATTCAGCACCTTGCCTCAAGGCTGCAGCTTTAAGACCCTGCAAGCAGTTGTTGGTGAGGATCAGATGAAGTAGGTGCTTGAGAAGGCTTGTCACCCATTCAATGGTACTCCAAGTGGTGCCTCTTTAAATATTACACAGCACTAGGTCCATCTGTCTCATATACTTGGTAAGGAGAGGGCACAAATTCGACACAATTAGGTAAAGAATTATAGCAAACTTTAGAGGGAGAATGTACAGGGGGTGGTTTGAATGTGAAATTTTGTGTCAATATTATTTAAAGCAGAGGACAAACTTTTAAAATATTGAATTAGCTACTAGCCTTAAATAGACTGCTAGGGAGGAACGAAGAGGGTGAATTGCATTTTGCTTTACCACTGAATGTCTGTTGCATTCCCCCCGTGGCTCAGTGTGGCAAAACAATGATGCAACAGCAGGGAAACTGACTCTCCACAGATGCTGCCAGACTTGCTGAGTTTCTCCAGCGCTTTCTGCTCTTATTTCAGGCCTCCAGCATCCGCATTTCTTTGCTTTTATTAGCAGCTATGTGTATTCGTGTCTCTCGATGGACATCATGCTATAGAACTTGGCCCATCAAGTGACTGCAGTCTCTTTCTCAGAAGCAAGAATGCCGCTAGCAGATGCAGCCTTCTCCCCTCTGAGTGAACCAGCAGGTAGCTGCAGTGTGATTGACAGCGCTGGTGACGTCGGTGCCGTGGCGCTGTGCTCCCTGTTCCTCTTGCTGCTTCAGCCTGGCTTCATTTTCTACCCCGCAGAGAAAGGGACTAAGACCGGGCAGTTTCCAGCTCGGATAGAAACCCGGACAGTGTCTCCAGTAAGGGAGCGAGCCGCCTCCTGCCCTGGCAAATGCCAAATCCACACCGGACCCAGCGCCACCCCAGCAATGGGCTTGTTTTAATGGTAAGTTTAATTTCCCATTACATGCCGGAGAATGAATTATTGACATCTCGCCCAGTTCTTTCTTCGAAGGCATTTTCCTGGAGCGTTTTCAGTTGACAAGGAGCGATGCCGTGTGTTGATTACAGAATTTGCTGTGTAAAGCAGTCTTGTAAAAACAGAATTACAAATGCATTGGAAACAGGAGAGGAATCCACACAATCGGTCCTGGTTAATGGGAGGGATGGAGTAGAACGTGTATTCGCTCCACACTTTGTCTTTGTCTCCACTTAATTACCGAACGTGTTCCTGTTGGTACCTGGGTCTGTGCACAGAATAGCTGAGCTTCACCATACGTAAAGTAGAAGAGCATGAATAATAGATCGATGCAGGTGCAGTATGATCTGCAGTCTTTGTGTACGTACATTTCGTCAACAAATCGACTGCATTCACTGGTAAGTTTCTCAGGTACGGTTATCGCTCAGAGGGCATGGTTTCTGCCATTTCATAACTGGTGGTGCTGATCCCAAACTGATCTTAACCTGCAAAATCTACGTATAATATACAGGATGGTGGAGTATAAACTAACTAGGTATATGTGAACGAATGCATCTAGAAACACAATATATGCTTCTGTACGCTGTAATGCTGTGTGCCTGTTTTTTAAGGGGTGGTGGGGGGGTGGGCGGTAGATCGGAGGTAGTGGAGCTGGAGGCAGGTGTTTTATGAAGGAAATTACTAAAGGACATTAGGATACAACTGAGACGAGGGAACATCCCATGAAAGATAATGGTTATGGTTCAGCAGAATCCCCGAGGTGGGATTGCTGACTTCCCACAACATATAAGAGGTCCCTGAGAAATCAAATAGGAAATTGAGAAGAAACGTCCTTTCCCAGAGAATAGTGAGAATGTGAAATTTACATCACAGAGGATACTTCAGGCAGATATTGTGGACATATTTAAGAGGAAGGTAAATACATGCATGAGGGAGAAATAAACAGAGGGCCCTGCTACTAGGGTTAGATGAGGAAGGATGTGAAGTGGATCAAGTGGAGGATAAACGCTGATAAGGACTGGTTTGGCAAAATGACATGTTTCTATGCTGCATATTCTGTGTAATTCGATGCAGTTTCTTGTCAGTGAAATATTTGGATTGATACAGGAGAGAAATGCTCTGGATATTGAAAATGCTAGAAAAGCTCATCAGATCTGACAGCCTCTGTGGAGAGAGAAATGGTGTTAACATTTCTGATCAGTGACTATTGAGCCAATAACCATAAGAATGAATCTTGAATGATCTGATGAAAGCTCATCAATCTGAAACATTAACTCTGTTTCTTTCCAATGACCTGATTCATCTTTCCTTCATTAGTGTCTTGAAAAGAACAAATAACATGAGTTTCTTTATTATTATGTGTTGAGCTCAAATAGGTGCGGTTGGAAAATCAATATGATATGATGTACTGGACAGGGAGCACCAATTGTTGCAACTATCCATGCTACCCCTGCAAGGCAGGTGTGGTACTACAGTACTCTGAAAGTTACTACCGGGTAATTAAAGTGGTTTGCAACAATACCATGACTTCACAGTTAGGTTTTTGCCATGTAATTGTTCTCATGCTCCTGTTATTCTTTGTATAAAAATTAGGCAACATGTGATACAATGCTAGTACTACTGTAATGTAACTGACTGAAATCAGCTCGATTTAGCTGCATCTGTCACATGGCATTCAGATTGACTGCCACATCATTGACAAATATCTTTATTTTTGTTCTCATGTGGGATGGGTGTCACTAGCTGAGCCAGAATTTATTGACTGTTCCTAAGTGCCCAGGAGAAGGTGGTGGTGAACTGCCTTCTTGAACCACTGTATCCCATATGCAGTAGGTAGACCCACAATGCTGTTAGCGAGGGAATTCCATGACTTTGACCCAGTGACACTGAAGGAACAGCAAAATATTTCCAAATGAGGATGGATGTTGAGTGGCTTGGAAGGGAACTTGCAGGTGGTGGTGTTCCCATGTATCTGCTGCTTGTCCTTTTGGATGGAAGTAGTGGTGGGTTTGGGAGATGCTATTGAAGGATCTTTGGTGAATTTCTACAGTGCATCTTTTAGATAGTACACACTGCTGTTACTGAGTGTCGGTGGTGGAGGGAGTGGATGTTTGTGGATGTGGTGCCAATCAATGGACTGCTTTATCGTGGAGGATATCAAGCTCGTTGAGTGAAGCTGCACTAATCTAGGGAGTCTACATTACTCTCCTGATTTGTGCCTAGATAGTGAATAGGCTTTGGAGAGTCAAGAGCTGAGTTACTTGCTGCAGTATTCCTAGCCTTTGACCTGCTTTCATAGCCACTGCATTCACATGGCGAGTGCAGCTGAGTTTCTGGTCAATGGCAACCCCCATGATGTTGATAGTGGGGGATTCAGTAATGGTAACACTGTCTTAAAATCAACTAGGAGAAAGTGAGGACTGCAGATGCTGGAGATCAGAGCTGAAAAATGTGTTGCTGGAAAAGCACAGCTGGTCAGGCAGCATCCAAGGAGCAGGAGAATCGACATTTCGGGCATAAGCCTTTCTTCAGTCCTGAAGAAGGGCTTATGCCCGAAACATCGATTCTCCTGCTCCTTGGATGCTGCCTGACCAGCTGTGCTTTTCCAGCAACACATTTTTCAACACTATCTTAAAATCACGCATCTGAACTTCTGATTACATTATAATGGGGAGAAAATTCAGAAGTCTGAAGTGCAAAGAGGCTTGGGATTTCTAGTCCGGGATTCTCTCAAGGTAAACTTGCAGGTTGAGTCAGTAGTTAAGAAGGCAAATGCAATGATGGTATTTATTTTGAGAGGACTTGAATATAAAACCAGGGATGTACTTCTGAGGCTCGATAAGGCTCTCGTTAGACCACATTCGGAGTGTTGTGCATTGTTTTGAGCCCCATGTCTCAGGAAGGATGTATTGGTCCTGGAGTATGTTCGGAGGACATTCACGAGAATGGTCCCAGGAATGCAAAGCTTAACATATGAGGAATGTTTGAGGAGTCTGGGTTTATACTTGATGGAGTTTAGAGTAATGAGGGGGGAATCTAATTGAAACATACAGAATACTGACTGGCCTGGACAGAGTAGCTGTTGGGAAGATGTTTCCATAGTAGGAGAGACTAGGACCTGAGGGTTTAGCCTTAAAGGGAAGAACTTTTAGAACAGAGAAAAGGAGAACCTTCTTCAGCCAGAGAGTGGTGAATCTATGAAATACACTGCCACAGAAGGCTGTGGAGGACAGGTCATTGAGTATATTGAAGACTGAGATAGGTAGGTTCTTGAGTATCAAGAGGATCAAGGGTTAAGGGGAAAAAGTGGGAGAATGGGATTGAGAAACCTATCAGCCATGATTGAATGGTGGAGCAGATTCGATGGGCTGAATGGCCTAATTTCTGCTCCTGTGTCTTATTGTCTACGGTCCATTCTGTTGTGGGCTTGTTGAGGACAGTATTGTATCTTGGTGGCTGTAGTCAGAATACTAAGTTCGCTCACTGAGCTTGAACGTTTGTTTTCAGATGTTTCGTCATCATACTCGGTAACATCATCAGTGAGGGTCTGGGCAAGATGAGCTCCTACGTGGAGAAATTATGATTGAATGCAGGGTTACGCAGTGACATTAACGGTTTGCCTTAGGAATTTTAATTCAAATCCATAATACAGAACCTTTTCATTTATCATTAATTGGAATTAAATAGTGAATTTCACAATTGCTGGTTTGGACATAGAAAATATTGTCCTGCTGTGGCGGGAGTGCCTATTGATTAAGGCTAAGGCATGTTAT
This sequence comes from Chiloscyllium plagiosum, assembly GCF_004010195.1. Lineage (NCBI taxonomy): Eukaryota > Metazoa > Chordata > Chondrichthyes > Orectolobiformes > Hemiscylliidae > Chiloscyllium > Chiloscyllium plagiosum. Next base: position 34,460,520 of record NC_057710.1, read on the forward strand.
CAAGGCTTCATATTGAGAGCTTTAATCTACAACTAACTGTGCAGCATCGGAACTGAATCTTAATTGATTCAGACAATGGGTGTCTGAAACAGGAGGTGTTCAACTTCCATGAATGAGCCTAAACATGATGAACACAAAATGAAAAAAGGTTTTTGATTGTGATTGTGAGTTTATCTCATGATAAGCTACTATTATTTAACAAATTTTGAGCCTCCGTTGGAGTACTGAGTAATGCTTTAAGTGAAGAATCACAAAATTTGTTGATGATCATTTACACAAAACAATCAGCAATAGAATAGTTGAATGAAGCTGTCACCAACCTCCTTTAATCCAATATTAAAAATAATCCGACAAGTCTTCGGGTTGTAATTAACAACTGCATTATTACTGCTAATCCTCAAAAAGAAAATCAGCAATTTCCTTTGTTCTATTTAACATGCATCATGCCTTTTATTTGCAATAACATGTCAGGAAAGAGATCACCCAACAGTGGTATGGCATTCAACTGGAAATGACAGCGCATCTCAGTAAATTTGAGGTTATAATTCAATCATTATGTTATGATGGTAAACACACTATTCAAGGCTCACTCATGGATTTTGACTTGTGAATATTTCAATTCAGTTACTTTGTTGAAAAAGACCTGCTGAGATTTTCCAGCATTTTCTCTTTTGGTTTCAGATTCCAGCGTCCGCAGTAATTTGCTTTTATTAAATATATTGCGATTTGGTCCTCAAAATGTAGTTCTTCCTTTGTCGGGTCTTCAGTTTCATGAGATGGTACTTTGTAGGTACTTTGTAACTTGTTAGTTCCTTCTGTGTTAAACATTACCTCCTGTAGCTCAGGGGCCTTATTCTGGCACACTTTGCCACATTTAGCAGATGAATACATGGGTTGAGAAGGTGCAGAATTGCTAACCTCTGTTTTCTCCTGGTTCTGTTCTCATCCAGCTGTGCTTTCTGTTTTGCCTCACCGCTTTCAATCCCCATTCAGGCAGTCAGCCTCCAGAGGTCATTGCCAGCGGCGTCTGTCTCCCAGTGTGTCAATGTCCTCCATTTTCATATTGTGATGATCCGAGCTGACTGTAATATAGGTCGTTCTGCTATAACACCCATTTTGTTAACGCAAATTCACTGCTATAACACCCATTTTGTTAACGCAATTCATCATTCAATTGATGAATTGAAGACGTCTTAAAGCGCAAACCTTTAAGACGTGTTTTGGCTGTAATGCGATTACATTGTCAAGACTTTCAGCACTATTTCTAAAACATGATTTTTCTATAATGCAAGGTTGCACAAGAATGCAACCATCATGTTATATAAAAACTACCTGAACTGGCCAAGTCAGATCCCAGAATAAAACCTGGTGTGGTGGTGTATTAGATTTACAGTTGGTTAGATTAGATTAGATTAGATTACTTACAGTGTGGAAACAGGCCCTTCGGCCCAACAAGTCCACACCGCCCCGCCGAAGCGCAACCCACCCATACCCCTGCATCTACCCCTTACCTAACACTACGGGCAATTTAGCAGACCTGACCTGCACATCTTTGGACTGTGGGAGGAAACCGGAGCACCCGGAGGAAACCCACGCAGACACGGGGAGAATGTGCAAACTCCGCACAGTCAGTCGGAATTGAACCCGGGTCTCTGGTGCTGTGAGGCAGCAGTGCTAACCACTGTGCCACCGTGCCGCCCACATAATAATAGTTAGTCACTGAACATACCCGTACTAGGCTGACAATGTTCTTTTCATACAAGGCCACAAGTTTATTCCACAAAAACAAATAAAAGCTACATATATATGGATACAAAATCAGAAATTGTTTGAAAAACTCAGCAGATATGGCAACATCTGGAGAGAAAGCAGAGTTAACATTTCAGGTCCCTCCTTCAGAACAAAACAATTCTGATTTTGTTTCTGATTTCTAGCATCTGTAGTTTTTTGGTTTTTGTTTGGTAAACATGTATATATATCAGTAAGTAAGAAGAAAAGCTACCTATTAACAACAAAAAAACTAATGTGGAATTTTCCAATCCCTTCAGCAATATAAACAATGCCAAAAGTGTTGGTAAAATGTGGCGAAAATGGAAACATCAGATTCTTAATGTTGAGAGAATAAATTCTAACTCTATTGAGTGGGAGTTACCTGACCTCCATACATTTGCACCTCGTGAAAAGCTAAATTTGCCTCATTTCTGTGCAGTTCACAATTCTCTCTTTTCATGAGAAATTAGATGGTACAATTCCCAAGCTGGAAGTCAAAGCAGTTACCAGGCGGAATGAGTTTGACATTTGCTTCACCAAGCCTTCGGACAATTCCATCTTCACCATCATTTTGCTGTTTCCTTCACGGACACCACTCGTTTCCAACCTTCTTCTGCCTATTGCCAAACAACTAGTGTCACCACCTCGTCTGAACTGCTTTTACACCAACTCACGCATCTCTTCAGCACTTCAGGCTTCACTTTGGAGCTTATCGATACTTATGCCTTACGTTCTTCTGCCAGGTATTTTGCTGGCAAGGACGCCCATCTATCTCATGCATCTACTCAGGACGCATCATATTATTGTTAGTTAACTTTTTTAACACTCACTCACTTAGTTTGAGGCTGCCGTGCTCTGCAGCTTGCATTGCTTTTGAGTGCTAAGAGAGAGATAGGAAACCTTTCATGGTTGGGTGCTTTAGAACGGTAAAGGGGCAGACCAGTTGTTCTTGCAATGAGACAAAGGAAAGGATTCGGTATAATGGAAGTGGGCGGGGAGAGCCGTTAGTCCTGATGCTTGAGCAAGGCGGGAAGTGAGTAAGTGGGAAGTGTAGGCAACTGCAGGGTTAGTACTGTAGTTTGTGAGGATGAGGTGGGTGAGAACAGTTGAGTGAGCATGATGCAGCCTATAGCAAGAGTCCATGAGCCTCAGTAAGGTGAGTGTGCAGTAGCAGAGTTAGAGTGAGTGTTTTTCCTGTGAGTATGATGTAGCAGAGGGAGGATGGTAGCATTTACCCTTTAGGAGCACAGAAGACCATTAACATTTTCTCTTATTGCCATGCATTGAGTTTTGCTCAAGTAGCTACACTACCCCAAGTCACTATCCTTGGCCTCCTTTGCCAGTGAGCAGAAAAAAAGCACTGCCCTTTTTCTCATCATGCTGTCCACTAAGGCCTCCAGGTCCCTGTTAGTGAACCAAGGAGCTAACTTGCCTTTATGGGCCATTTTGTTGGGGATAACAATACGGGACAAGTGTGAAAGGCAGTCTCATGCGATCATGTGGTAGGAGAGTTGGACATGCTCACTGCTGCTAACATTTTTGTACACTATGTAAATGCTGCAGAGCATGGATGTAAGTATGATGCCAGCAGTGATTAGAATGTCACAAAGTGTTAGCAACAGTGAGCACGCCTGACTCTCCTGCCACATGATTTCATGGCGTAGGAGAACCCAGTTGTTTAATTAATTAGGGAAAGTGTGTAGGGAAAAACGGGCAATTGTTTTACACAGAGAGTGTTTGGTGGTAGAATAAACGTCCAGGGGGAGTGGTGGATGTGGACACAGTTACAACATTTAAAAGACATTTAGATAAGTACATGAAGAAGAAACATTTGGAGGGATATGGGCCAAGCACACATATGTGGGGCTAGTTTAGTTTGAGATTATGATCGGCATGGATTCGTTTGATAGAAAGGTTTGTTTCTGTGCCGTATGACTCTATGATTGTGTGAGAAAGGTCAAAATGGATTATTAATCTAACCTGAAAAACACTTTGCCATAAAATGGGAATAATTTGTTCTCTAGAATCAACTTTTTTCCCAGCAATATCCATTTTCAGGTACTCAATCTGAAAGAAATGTCACTCCTATTAAATTTCTTATTCAACTGACTTGTTCCAGTTTTCTCTTTTGGAATACCGAGACAGTCCCAAGATACATTTTTTAGTTTGGGTGGCATGAATCTGTTTTCTATTCTCATAGCTTCTGGATTTCTTTACAGACTCTCAGACTTAAAGACTTCACAAACTAACCTGCCCTTCTGCTAAAATGGAACAGTTCTCCTGACCTGTAGCAATATGAAAGAATGAAACTGAAACCTAGTTCTTCTGAACTGAGCTTAAACTAACCTACCAGCATCTCCAATCAGTTTTTCCGCGTGCCATAAACTCAGTTGTGTAAATATTTCATCAATTCATATCCAGACATTACAGGGAACTTTTAAATTCACATGCTTACTTGGAAATTTTTAAAAATGTTTTTGAGTTCTTAAAAAAAAACAATTTCCTTCATAGAACTGAAACCAAAATCCATCTAGCTCTATTTTAAAAGTCTGTGTTCCCAAGTGATAATTATATATATTAAACACCAGTATAACAGCATCTTGTTGAAGGTGTCCCTGTAATGGAGGAATGGGTATCTAGCAGGTCATGATCCAGTGCCAGTGCACTCTGCAGAGTGTTTTTAGACAAACAGCTAATGAACATGTCATGAATGTTGAAATGAGCATGCTCCAGAATATTAGAATTGGTGACCCCCACCTACAAAGAAATGCTAAGGATACAGTGACAATAGAAATTGTTCAGCCTTTTCTCTGGCCTAGTATACCTTGTGCTGATCTCACCACGATAGAAGAATGCACTGAGATCAGGCAAAGCAATTTCGCAGTTTAATAGTTTTGGGAGGCTGCTGTTGCACAACATTCTCGTACTCAGCTTAGACATAACAGCACAGAAATTTGGGATGTGAGGAGCACTTCCGGGTTGGCAATCAGGAATAGTGGCGTGCCGAAGGGATCAGGACTGGGCCACAACGATTTATTCTATATATGAGGAAAGTGAAAGTATTATTGCCACCTTGGTGGATGACATGAAAATAGATGGGAAGACAGGTGGTGAGGATGATGCAGAGAGTCTGCAGAGAAATATATGCAGGGTATGTGATTGGGCAGAAAGTTGACAGATGGAATATAATGTATAGGAATGTGAGGTTATGCACTTTGGCAGTCAAAGTAGAACTGTTGAATATTATTTAAATGAAGAAATACTGCAGAAAGTTACAGAACAGAGGGATTTAGGAGTCCTTGTCCATGAGTTACAAAACATTAGCATCTAAACTCAGCAGTAATAGGGAATGCAAATGGAATGTTGCCATTTACTTCAAAAGCAAAGGAGCATAAACGTAGGGAACTATATGAGACTACAACTGAAATCTGAACAGTTTTGATCCCAAATTGTAAGGAAAGATATACCGGCATTGGAGGCACTCCAGAGAAGGGTCACTAAAACAGGTATAGATAAATCTGAGGTGTTGCCTTTTGGAAAGGCACATTATGGCAGGATTTATACACTTAATGGTAAGGTCTTAGGGAGTGTTGCTGAACAAAGAGACCTTGGAATGCAGGTTCATAGTTCCTTGAAAGTGGAGTAGCAGGTAGATAGGATAGTGAAGAAGGTGTTTAGTATGCTTGCCTTTATTGGTCAGTGCATTGAGTATGGGAGTTGGGAGGTCATATTGCAGCTGTACAGGACTTTGGTTAGGCCACTTTTGGAATACTGTGTGCAATTCTGGTCTCCCTGCTATAGGAAGGATGTTGTGAAACTTGAAAGCATTCAGAAAAAGATTTACAACAATGTTACCAGGGTTGGAGGATTTGAGGTACAGGGAGATGCTGAGTAGGCTGGGGCTATTTTCTCCAGAGTATCAGAGGCTGAGGGGTGACCTTATAGAGGTTTATAAAATCATGAGGTGCATTGATAGGGTAGACAAGTTTTTTCCCTGGGGTGAGGGAGTCCACAACTAGTGGGAATAGGTTTAAAGTGAGAAGGGAAAGATATAAAAGGGACCAAAAGGGCAACTTTTTCATGCGGAGGGTGGAATGCGCTGCCCGAGGAAGTGATGAGGGCTGGTATAATTACAGCATTTAAAAGGCATCCGGATAGGTTTTTGAGTAGGAAGGGTTTAGAGGGATATGGACCAAATGCTGGTAAATGGGACTAGATTAGGTTAAGATATCTAGTCAGCATGGATGTGTTGGACCAAAGGGTCTGTTTCAGTGCTGTACATCTCTGACTCTGCGGAGGGCCTGTCTTATGAGGAGATGTTAAGTATGTTTGGTTGGACCTTGTTGGGATCAGAAGAGTGACAGCAGACCTTATTGAAACATACAAGACGTTTTGGGGATTTGGCAGGGTCAGTGAGGAAAAGTGTTCCTCCTTATAGGAGAGTCTAGGACCAGAGGATATAATCAAAAATAAATAATTGCACATTTAACACAGAGATGAGGAGGAATTTATTCTCTCAGAGGGTAGTGAATGTGTGGATTTCTTTACCGCATGAGGGCTGTTGAGGCTAGATTGTTCAAGAATGACATGGACAGATTGTTTAATAAGTAAGGGAATCAAGGGTTATGGGGAAAAGGCGTGAAAGTGGAGTTCAGGATGATGTGATCATTTGCAATTTCATTGAATAGTGGAGCTGTCCTGATGGGCTGAATAGCCTACTCCTTCTCCTCTGTCTTATATTCTTACGCTTTTACAATGTGTGATTTGATTGCAGCATCAATCGACAGATTGCTAATGAGATAGAGCTAGTGATGTCAAACCAAAAGCTGTCATTAGTCACGTGGTCTGCTGATCAGTGATGGTTTGGTTAAATTTTGACACTGATGATGAAACCAAACTCCTTACAACTGTGCCGAAAATGTGTTGCTGGAAAAGCGCAGCAGGTCAGGCAGCATCCAGGGAACAGGAGAATCGACGTTTCGGGCATAAGCCCTTCTTCAGGCCATTGCCTGAAGAAGGGGTTATGCCCGAAACGTCAATTCTCCTGTTCCCTGGATGCTGCCTGACCTGCTGCGCTTTTCCAGCAACACATTTTCGGCTCTGATCTCCAGCATCTGCAGACCTCACTTTCTCCTTACAACTGTGGGAGAGTCTGTCCAACTGCCGATGAAGCTATACTCAGTATGACATGTAAGAGCAGCAAATTGACATTGAACAGTTCTCAGGTGAGGACTTGGTGTACTTTAGTCTTAGATGTCAGACAGGCAGGGCTGAATAGCTTTCCATCAGTTCTGATAGATAAGTAGTCCCTCGGGTTCCTGGGAAGGCAGGTTTGTTATATGAATAGAAACTGGGCCGGTATTCACTGGAGTCTAGAAGACTTAGAGAGAGGACCTCATTGAAACACATTAAATTCTAACAGAGCTGGACAGACTGGATGCAGGGATGATATTTCCTCAGCCAGAGATCTGCAACAAGAAGACACAGCCTCAGGCTGCACAGTATGCATTTTAGACTGAGATTAGGATACATTTCTTTATCACAGAAGGCTGTGGAGGTCGAGTCACTCAATATACTTAAGGAAGAAATAGATAGATAAAGGCGTCAAGGGGTATGGGGAGAGAACAGAAGCAGGGCATTGATCACATTGAATGGCGGATTGGGCTAAATGGGCTGAGTGGCCAACTCTTGCTGTTATTTTCTTGCTGTATACCACCACCTGTAGATGAACTGAAGACATATGTCAGAAGCAAAGGGAAGAGTATGCCGAAGAGTGTCCATTTCAGATCACAACTCTGTTTGAACCCAATCTGAACTGCAAAGGGATTTAATGTGACCCTGTCACAGTTAAGCTCATCTATCATGCCCCCATTGAAAGAGCAGAGCACATTGAGCACCTTCATCGAGCAGCCCAGTTTGGCTGCAACTGAGTCAAGCTGCCTGTGCTCAGTGTGATTGAATCCCTTGGTTAAGTGGAACAAGGCAGGATATAATAGTCCCCTTCTCTTGCAGCTGCCTGAATGAGAAAATCACTTTGATTTTAGTTTTATTCATTCATGGACCATGGATGTCACTGGCTATGCCAGCATTTGTTGTCCTTATTCCCCAGAGGGCATTTGAGAATCACCACATTGCTATGGATCTGGGGTCACACGTAGGCCAGATCAGGTAAGGATAGCAGTTTCCTTGCCCAAAGGATATTAGTGAACCAGATAGTTATATTCTGACAATTAACAATGATTTCATGGTCATCATTAGCCTGTCAATTTAAACTTTTGTTGACTACACCTTTCACCATCTGTTATGGCAGGATTCAAACCCAGGCATCCAGAACATTACCTGGATCTCTGGAGTAATAGTCTATGGATAATACCACCAGGCCATTGCCTCCCTAATTGTGTGTCTTGACATTACTTTGACACCTCCTATTAGCCCATGAAAACTGGTTTCTTGGAGCCGAGGCTAAATCTTCTTAGGAACTCCACTGCCTTTATAATACTTGTGGAGAATTAAATATTTAGGGACTAAACCCTGACTCAAAATCTGGAATGGAGTCCGAGGGAGGACTAATATCTAACTATGTAATCTTTCTGGCAACTTCTTCAACCAACCAATGCCAGACATAGTGCTTTGCATTCCTTTGCACTTGAGTGGGGGACCCTGATGTTTAGGAAGTCCACAATTCCCTGGTTTGTGCCTCCTCTTTTGCTGGAGTCAACACAACATGGGCAGCAGCAGTAATAAGTGTTACTAATAGAAGCAGAGTACTACACCTACTGGAGCTCTGGAGTAAAAACAGAAAGTGCTGGAGAAATTCAGCAGGTCTAGCAGCACCGGTGAAGAGAGGAACAAGAGTTATCATTTCTTATAGTCATAGTAATAGTGGTAAGCAGCATAAAAATAGACCCTTCGGTCCAACTCGCCCATGTCAACCACATAGCCTAATGTAGTCCCATTTACCAGCACTTCGCCCATTTCCCTCCAAACCCTTCCTATTCATACACCCATCCAGATGCCTTTTAAATGTTGTAATTGTACCAGCCTCCACCACTTCCTTTGGCAGCTCATTTCATACATGCACCACCCTTTGTCTGTAAAGGTTGCCTCTTAGGTCCCTTTTATATCTTTCCTCTCTCACCCTAAACCTATGCCCTGTAGTTTTGGACTTCCCCACCCCAGGGAAAAGACCCTGTCTATTTATCTTATCCATGCCCCTCATAATTTTATAAACCTGTACAAGGTCACCCTCTTCTTTGGAACTCTTCAATCAATTTAGATTCAAAATATTAAACCTGTTTTCCTTAGTTCCAAAGAAATATGCAAGCTGGGACAAAACACAAGAGAGCTATTAACAGAACCCCTGAGTTTTTTACCTACTGGGAGATTTCAGAGGAAGACTGGAATCAGACAATGAGGCATTTTTCACCTGAGGTATCTTAGCTTGGGTTGATAAATTAAAATAAATCAGACAATGAGGCATTTTTCACCTGAGGTATCTTAGCTTGGGTTGATAAATTAAAATAAATTAGAACAAAGACTATTGGACTTTGCTGTTATCATGAGCTTTGTACAAGTAACAATTCCATTCCAAACAAAAAATGTCTATGACATTTCCAGTATCAGGATATTACCATCACTGGATCTGACCATCAGCAGATGTGACCCTCCAAACCACCTTCTCAACAAGGAGCAGCACTGACTGTGCTACAGATCATTCCCTGGCATGCCTCTGGGTTAGGATGCAGCTCCTGAAGGTTTTTCATTTGAGGTGCAAAGATTGTGCAGAAGTTTAGAACATAGAACATAGAAGAATACAGCGCAGTACAGGCCCTTTGGCCCTCGATGTTACGCTGATCCAATCCCACCTAACCTATACTAGCCCACTATCCTCCATATGCCTATCCAATGCCCGCTTAAATGCCCATAAAGCGGGAGAGTCCACCACTGCTACTGGCAGTGCATTCCATGAACTC
>NC_057710.1:34470964-34481422 GCF_004010195.1 Chiloscyllium plagiosum
TGCAGTAGCCTACCATGGGGAATCTTATCAAACGCCTTACTAAAATCCATATACACCACATCTACCGCTTTACTCACCTTCCAAAGAATTAAATAAGGTTTGTGAGGCACGACCTCCCTTCACAAAACCATGCTGACTATCCTTGAACACATTATTCCTTTCCAGATGTTCATAAATCCTATCCCTTACAATTCTCTCTAAGATTTTGCCCACAACAGAAGTGAGACTCACCGGCCTATAGTTACTAGGGTTATCCCTACTCCCCTTCTTGAACAAGGGAACCACATTTGCTATCCTCCAGTCTTCTGGCACTATTCCTGTAGACAACAAGGATATAAAAATCAAGGCCAATGGCTCTGCAATCTCCTTCCTTGCTTCCCAGAGAATCCTAGGATAAATGCCATCAGGCCCAGGGGACTTCTCGATTTTCACCCTTTCCAGAATTTCCAACACCTCTTCCCTACATACCTCAAAGCCATTCATTCTACTTAATTGTGACTCAGTATTCACATTGGCAATGGAATAGTGGAATGTACTTCAGCTTCCAGGAAGCAAGATTGACAAAAGGTTGACTGAGTTTGAGGCTAACATCTCTGTGATAGATCCTGTTATTTGAGTCAAGTGATTTGGTCTCATTAATTACTAGAAAGGTCCAACTGAGAAGACTCTAAATGCACTAAGGACTGCTTGAAGTAAAGCCAAACAGACTGCTAGGCTGTGCACCAACAAATATTGATTACAACTTTACCAGAACACCCAGATGTCTTTCAATACAGGGAATGTCAAGGGTGTATCTAATGGACTTAAAAAAAGCAGCAGGTCCATCAGCAAAGAAAACTGCTCCATTGCGAACAGAGGCAGGACAAATGATTACTGACTACCATAAGCAGTCGAAGAGATGTCTGGAATTGAGTTGTGCACTTGGAAGAACACATTTACTGAGGAAAATCCAGATGCCATAGTAGGTTTGTCTGTCATGGTAGAGCTGGATAGTGAATCTGCAGTGGAGGAGCTTGGCCTTTGGCAAAATTCCAGGTATGAATCTGTATCGTCTGATCTCATCCAGCACTGACGCAGGCATTCCTGCAGGATTTGCGTGTTTCTGCTGCAGGGAGAGTCAGTACTTCAGGAAATGTGTGTTGCAGAATTGTGAGCCTGCACAAAAAGAGCAAGAGGGACCTCAGAAATGATAACAACTCTTGAGCCATCTCCCTGTTGGACATCATGGGAAAGGCATTATCTGTGTTGCCCCTGGCTGAACACCTCTAAAGCAATAAATCCCTTGTGGTTTCAGAACTAGAAAATTGATGTCCAATGAATGTAACCTTCTCAAATCTCATGTTGTTTAGTGTATGAGTTGTTCTTACCTATCCTAAGGAGGTATATTTTGTTACTAAGAAGCTGAGTTGAAAGGCAAAACCCCACTAAAAAGTGTGCAACATTTTAAATGAAAAGGAAGATGAACTAAATTAGGAAGAATGAATTTTAAAAGGCAGGAAAAGTTACTCTTGAAAGTAAAAACTGAATTTATTGAAGACAGTTAGACACATAGTAAGAGCAGGTAGATAAATAAGAACAAAAATTGAAGTCATCACAAGTAAAACATTATACTGTACTATTCATTAAATTTGCTAGAGCCATAAAGAATGGTGTCTTCAAAATTTGAAGTAAGACTTTTGCTGCCATTTTCAGCTGTAAGCTTTAGGACCTCAGTTGTACCAATGCAAAGAGGCTGAAGTTTCCTTGCACTGTGGGAGTCCAGGACCCAATTTTCAGCATCATTCATGACTCTTTAGATACTGAAACTCTCCATAGCCACATGCACCAGTGCCTGGATGACAGCTAGGCTTGAGCGGACAAGTTCCTGGATCAGTGGTGCTGGAAGAGCACAGCAATTCAGGCAGCATCCGAGGACAGGCAAAATATCTGCAGTCATTGTTTTTACCTACCTTGAGCGGACAAGTGGCAAGTAACATAAACAAGCCCCAGGTAGTGACCATCTCCCAACAAGAGAAAATCTAACCATCACCCCTTGACATTAACTTGCATTACCTTGCAGAATCTTACATTATCAATATCCAGGGGGTTAGTTTTAACTAGAAACTGAATGGATTAGCCATATAAATACTGAGGCTAAAAGTGCAGGCTAGAGACTAGGAATCCTGCAGTGAGCAACTCACCAGCTGACTCTGTAAAGCCTGTCTGCTATCTACGTGGCACAAGTCATGAGTGTGAGGGAATACTTTGATTCCTTCTGATTCTTTGCCGATAGCATGAGTTTATGAGTGTACCAATTCTCGATATTTCATTCATAGTTTGAGAATTTATCCTTTCAGAGTATCTGTTCCTCCAACAGGGAATTTACAGAAAGAGAGAGAGAGAGAGAGGACGAGACAGAGAGCAGCTTACAGAGGAAAGCTGAGGGAGAGTAGCCAGTTGTTAGGGATTTCTTTTATTTTTCACAGAAGGAGAGAAAGCGAAATGTTTCTGCCGTATTGTCAGCAAGGCTGTATCCTACATGCCCAGGAACCAGGCAAGTGGCACGTTACTATTTGAGATCTCCTGAACCAACGAGGAAAGCTAATCAAGGGATTATCTTTGGGCAAAATTACCCTGAGCGCACAAAGAAGCAGAATTGTACTATGTACTTGTATCTAAGATGTCGCCATAAGAAGGCAAACACTGTAAAAATCTACAGTGGAGTACACATGACAGTAAAGGATATCGTATTGTGTTGTGTTGAATTGCTGATTTGTCTGGCCTTCCCTCTCGCTGCTCCAGGAAGGCAACATTGTATTTCCAACTCACAACTTTATTAATTCCTGATTGCACAGAGAGTAGTTAAGAGTCAACCACATTGCTGTGAGTCTGGAGTCACATGTAGGCCAGACCAGGTAAGGTCGTTCCCTAAATGGAGCATGTCATGTTTGCCAACTTGACTGTACAGTAAAGAGACCACTCATGTTTTGGCATAATACCATGTTACATCAATGTCAAGTCTACACCGTGTGTCAGCAGCTTGTGTGGCAGTACTCTGTATGTGCTCCAACCATGTATCCATGTCTGAAAGTCTAAGGACTATAATCTTTAGTTGGGTAAGGGGTGAATGTGGTCAGATAGGGAGTGCAGCCTCACCTAGTCAAGAACATTGTCCAATTTTAGTCCTGGAGATTGACCAGGTCATTTGTAAGTATTTAGGCAAAAAATATCAAGGGGTTGTCAAGGGAAGGTGGGGGGTGGGTGCGGAAAGGGGGGATGGTGGTGTGGGAAGTTGGGGTTGGGGGTGGTTGCAGTCCATGCTGTGCTGGGAAACCTTAAGGGATTTAGAGCCATCATGCTGGGACACAGAGTACATAATAACTGTGAAGGGTGAAATGCCACATATAAGGGCAGGAGCTGGTTGTAGCTCCCTGGCAAAAGCAGGAATTGAATGTGATGTAAGTGCTGATGAAGGAACAGGAGACGTGATGTGGTATTCCCAAGGAATGAGTAGGCAGCACAGAGGGCAGGAAGTAATTTGGGGGATGGTGTACATGAGAACTGTTGAGTGAAGATGCTGCATGCACTAGTGAGAATGATAGAACTTTAGCCTTGGAGGGAGGCTTGTGCAATATTACAATTGCAGGGTTAGAGTGAGTGTAGGATTGTGGGGAAAAGATTTATCTTATTACTGAAGGTACGACTAAGAGTGAGACATTTAGAGGGATCCAGGAGATAGTGCTGAAGGAGCTTTAGCTCATGAGCTTGTTTGGCATTCTTGTTCCCTGTGTAGATGAGAGTGGGAGCTGGAGGGAGGATGAGCAAACTGACCATAGCACCATGGTACAGAAAGCTATTACCGTCAGGAAAAGAGACGATGATCTTTTTGGCGGGATGGAGAGCCCTTAAGGCTATGTTTCCTGTCCTGTGCCTGGCTTCAGGATATCTGAAGAAGGGTCACTGGATCTGAAACGTAATGCTGATTTCTGTCCACAGATACTGCCAGACTCGCAGAGGTTTTCCAACAATTCTTGTTTTTGTTCAGAATATCTGAGCTGCAGAGGAACTTGGAGTTAAAGGGGAAGATCCAGTTGTCATGGTCCATGTAGGCATTAATGATACAGGTAGAAAGAGGAAAGAGATTCTGCTGACGCAATATGAGCAGCTTAGGGCTAAAATTAAAAAGCAGAAGCAAAAAGTAGTAATCTCCAGATTATAACGTGAGCCATAAGCAAATTGACACAGCGTAACAAGATTAAAGAAGTAAATGCACGATTCAAAGATTGGTGAGGGAGAAATGGGTTTGAATTCATGGGACATTAGCATCCAAACAGGAAACGAGGGAGCTGTTCCAATGACACGGACCCCACCTGAATCATGCTGGGACCAGAGTCTGTGGATAGGGTTTAAAGTAAATACTGCAGGGGTGGATTCAGTTGCATGGAAAATGATGGAAAATATTGAAAGGATACAGAGTTCAGGAGAGGTTATTAATGTTTCAAGAACAAGTAATAGGATAGAGAATATGGAAAGGGTCAGGAATCTAACTTCAGGCACAGTAGTTAAGGGGACAAATATCAGGACTCAGGATGGTGTTCTTAAATGTATGCAGTATACAAAACGAGGTAAGTGAGTTTGTGACCTTTCAGGATTATTGGAATCACTGATGGTCCCAGAGGACTGGAAAATGGCTAATGTAAGAAGGGAGAGAGACAGAAGATAGAAACATATCGGCCGGTTAGCCTTATCTCAGTCATTGGTAAAATTTTGGAGTCCATTATTAGGGATGAAATTGCAGAGTACTTGAAAGTATATGGTAAACTAAGCCTGAGTTAACATAGCTTCGTCAAGGGGAGGTCATGTCTGACAAATCTGTTAGAAATCTTTGAGGAGGTAACAAGAAAGTTTGAAAAATGAGAGCCAATGCACATGTTTTATTTGGATTTCCAGTAGGCTAATAAATAAAACAAGAACCCCTGGTGTTAGGAGCAAGGTAGGGAGTGGGATAAGGCGGTCTTTTTCAGGATGGCACCTTCTGAGTATTGGATTCCCACAGGGTCCTGCATTGGGACCATTACCTTTCATTTTATAGACTAGCAATCTGGGTGAAGGAACTGAGGGCATTGTGGCTAAGTTTGCAGATGACATAAAGATAGGTACAAGGACCGGTACCAGGGAGGAAGAGGTGAAGCTGCAGAAGGACTTGGACATGTTAGGACAGTGAGCAAAGAAATGGCAGATGAAGTACAATGTGGGAAAGTATGAGGTTATGCCCTTTGGTAGGAGGAATAGGAATGTAGGCTATTTTCTAAATGGAGAAAATTTTTAGAAATCTAAAGCAAAAAGGAACTTAGGAGTCCTTGTTCAGGATTCTCTTAAGATTAACATGCAGGTTCATTTGGCAGTTAGGAAGGGAAATGCAATGTTAGCATTCAGTTTGAGAGGGCTAGAATACAAGAGCAAGGATGTACTGCTGTGTTAACGCGAACATGATACCATTCGAAACTCGTTCTGTCTGTCTGCATATGGTCTGTATTTCTCTACTTTCTATCTGTTCATGCAACTGTCTCAATGCCTCTTGAACATTACAAATCAACTTGGCAAACAACAGAACAGAATCCCACCATCTAGCTACAGTGGTCAGTTAATGCAAGTAGGAAATAGTATTAAACTCTGCCAACTTTAAACTGAATTTACTTACAGCAATTAGACTTTTTGGCTTAAAGGAAAGGGTATCCAATATAGAGATCCATTTAAATAGCAGAATAAGACATTTTATAAAAGGCTGCAATTATGATAGAACAAAATATATCGATTTACCACAAGTGGTGCTTTAATTCAGTAATTAAAAATCACACAGCATCAGGTTATAGTCCAACAGGTTTATTTGGAAGCACGAGCTTTTGGAGCGCTGCTCCTTCATCAGATGGTTGTGATGAAGGAGAGGCGCTCTGAAAGCTAGTGCTTCCAAATAAACCTGTTGGACTATAACCTGGTGCTGTGTGTTTTTTAACTTTGTCACCCAATTCAACACTGGCACCTCAAAGTCATTAATTCAGTAAAATACATATAAAAGTTTATTTCAGCACATTGTATTTCCTTTCACTGAGTTGGCAAGGAAACTTTGCGTCAGGAGCTCTAACAATGAATTCATTTGGTACATATGTAACATCTGGACAATGGATTTTTCTGAGTATCCCCTTGACATCTTTTTGGAAGGGGAAAACAGAACAGCAATGAAGGGGTGCTAGCTGCAGACTGTACCATCTGCCAGTCTCCGTACATCCATATCTATTGGCAGAGTTTGACCTAACAGCAGGTAATCATGTACAACTACACTGTCAGTAGGTAACTGATTGACAGACATAAATGTGTGACTGCGGTAAAGCTACCTGCAGCTGGCTCATGCAACATATCTGGCCTTGTTAGTGGCACAAACGATAAGCTATAACTCAAATCCACATGCTTCATCTCCATGTAGGCATCATGCAGTGATGTCTTGGGGCAATAACTTTTGAATAAAAGCTATGAATTACATTCTTATAGAAAATGCCATTTGGTTCAACAAATTTTCAGGCTTCTTCTACACCTACTCTAATCCAGTGCACTTGCTCACTTTGTATACCATTCAGTGTTCCCCTAAATATCCCTTTTAAAAAAAGATTTACGGATACGGCTTCCACAATGACTTGTGACACACAGTTGTTCTTTTAGATGAGATGTGAAAACGAAGCTCCATCTGTCTCCTCGAGTGGATGTAAAAGATCCCATGGCACTGTTTAGCACAGGATTTATCCCAGTGTCCTCTCCAGGATTTATTTCATAATTCTAAAATGATGAAAAATAAACAGATTCTCTGATTATTATGAATTGCTGTTTGTGGGAGTTTCCTGTGTGAAAGTTGATTTGCCGCATTTCCTGCATTTCAACGCTCCCTATGCGACGTTGAAACACTTTGAGATGTCTGCTGTTTGTGAAAAGCAGTACTCATGTGCAAGTTATGAGCGAGTTGTTATAATCTATCCTACAATTATTTTTGTAATTATCATATACTGTTGTTCACTTGTAACTGTCTCAAACCCCTGGAACCATAATCACTAGTTACCCTATGGGAAATCTTCAACATGATGCACAATTACATCAAATTATTCAGCTGTAGTGAAAATAGCCTGTCTTCAAAAGTCTCTCTGCCTCGTGTGATGTACTTAAATCAGAAAGTAGATTGCTGAATTTAAATAAAGCAAATTACGTAGGTATAAGCTGGTTAAGGTAATTTGTGAAATTAGGTTAAACTGTACAATGGTAGATGAGCAATAGCAAAGATTTACATAAATGTTACATGATTCTCAACTCATGAATATTCTTTGAGAATTAAAACCTCTGCAGGTAAAGAAATCCATCTATGGCTAACTAAAAATGTTGAGAGTAATATCAAATTAAAACAAAAATTTACAATATTTTCAGGAAGGAAAAGTAAGCATGAGCATTGGGAGAGTTTACGCATGAGTAGAGGTGAAGCAAAAATTGATAAAGAAAGGGAAATACAATATGGGAACACTGATGAGATGCATTAAGTAGCTTCCACAATCTACAAGTATGTATACAGGAAAGGGAGTAGTGAAAATAAACGTAGATCTCTAAGAGACTGAGGCAGGAGAAATTTTAATGAGGAATAAGGAAATGGGAGAGATAATAGACAGATATTTTGTGTCTGCCTTCACAGTAGAAGGCAAAAAATCCTATCACAAATATTGGGAAACCAAGGATCTAATGGGAGTGAGGAACCTAAAATATTTTAAATGAGATAAGAAAAAATCTGGAGAAATGAATGAAGTTGATAAATGAACTCACACTGTTGTAACGTGGTGGCCTCTCAGGGGAAAACAACAGCAACAGCCAGATCAGTGGCATCATGACTGGCACTGTCATATAGCAGGGAGGGTTGAAGTGTAGGAGAGCTCTAGTGATAGGGAACTTGATAGTCAGAGACACAGACAGGCGCTTCTGTGGCCATGTGACAGTGGTCTTGCCTCCCTGATACCAGAATCAAAGATGTCTCTGAACATAGAGAGGACATTCTGAAGGGAAAGGGTGAGCATCCAGAGGTATTTGTACTCGCGAATACAGAGGAACCTTGCTATCTGAAGGACATGGGTGGGCAGTATTACGTTCGGTTTATCAAATTCTGGATAATCGAATGCCAGATAACATAGTTTAGCTGAGCATCGGGACCTTGCGATCTTGCTGGATAATCCGATATTCAGATAATTGAATGCTGGATAATCAAGGCTCCTCTGTAGTTGGCAGAGATAGAGATGCGGCCCTGCATAAATAGGACCTCTAGAGTTGTAATCTCAGTATTACTCCCTGTGCCAATTACCAGTGAGGCCAGAAATAGTAGGCAATACAGTTGAATGAGATATTGTAAGCTTAGTTAAAAAGAAAAAAGAAGTATATGTAAGCTTTAAGAAACAGAAATCAAACAATGCCTTGAGGAATATAAAGGAAGCAGAAAAGAACTTAAAAATGAAATTAGGAGGGCAAAAAGGGACCATGACTTGTCCTTGACAAGTAGGATTAAGGAGAACCCCAAGGTATTTTTATACGTACATTAGAAGCAAGAGGGTATCTAAGAAAAGATAGGTCCCCTCAGTGACAAATGAGGAATTTATATGTGGAGCCAGAAGAAGTGGGTGGAGTCCTTAATGAGTACTTTGCATTGGTATTCACCAAGGAGAAAAACATAGATGATAGGAAGTTTAAAGCAGGGTTTGTTGTGAAACTCTATGGCATGTTGATATTAAGAAGTAGGAGGTGTTGGGTGTATTGAAAAACATGAAGGTAGATAAGTCGTCAGGGGCTGATGGGATCTATCTCAGGATAGTGAAAGCGGGGAGACAGGAGATTGCTGAGGCTTTGAACAGGGATCTTTGTATACTCTACTCACAGGCAAGGTCACAGCAGACTGGAGAATAGCTAATGTTGTTCCTTTGCTTAATAAGGGCATCAGGGATAATCCAGGAAATTATAGCCTGGTGAGCTTTATATCAGGTAGGGAAATTACTGAAGAAGATTCTTAAGTGCAGCATCGACTCATTTTTATTACTTATTCGTGGGACTTGGGCATCACAGGCTGGCCAGCATTTATTGCCCACCCCTTGTTGCTTTTGAGAAGGTGGTGATGAGCTGTCTTCTTGAACCACTGCAGTCCACCTGTTGTGGGTTGACCCACAATGCCATTAGGGAGGGAATTCCAGGATTTTGACCCAGAGACCGAGAAGGAAAAGTGATATATTTCCAAGTAAGGATGGTGAGTGGCTTGGAGGGAACTCTGCATGTTTCGAGATGGAAGTGGTCATGGGTTTGGAAGGTGTAGTCTAAGTAGACTTGGTGAATTTTGTAGATAGTACACACTGCTACAACTTGAGTGTCAATGGTGGAAGGAGTGGTTGCTTGTGGATATATTGCCAATCAAGCTGCTTGAGTGTTTTTGGAGATTCAAATATCAAGGCAAATGGGTAGTATTCAATCACACCCCTGAATTGTGCCTTGTAGATGGTAGACACGATTTGGGACTGAGTTACTCCAGGATTCCTAGCCTCTGATCTGCTGTTGGTGCCACAGTATTTGAATGGCCAGTTCAGTTGAATTTCTGGTCAATGGTTACCTTCAAGATGTTGGTAGTGGGGGAATTCAGCAATAGTAGAGCCATTGAAAGTCAAGAGGTGATGATTAATTTTTTTTTCTTGTTAGAGTTGGTCATTGCATGGCACTTTGTGTTATGAATGTTACTTACCATTTGCCCGCTCAAACTCGATATTGTCCAAGACTTGTTGCATTTGGACATAATTTGCTTTAGTATTTGAGGAGTCATGATGGTACTGAACGTTGTGCAACCATTGGTGAATATCCCCACTTTTGACCTTATGTTGGAGGGAATGTCATTGATGAAGCAACTGAAGATGTTTGGTCTAAGAACGTTATGCTGAGGAACTCTTGCAGAGATGGCCTGGAACTGGGATGACTGATCTCCAACAAGCACAACATCTCGCAAAATCCCTTAAATTTGGGACAGTTCCAGTGCATTGGATGATAACAAATGTAACATTGTTATTCAAGAGAGGAAGGAGAGATAAAATTAGGCAGCAGGCATTTAAGATCAGTCCTCAGCAGAGGCCTCACCTTCATTCCCCTACGCTCCCGGATTGATGAATTCAACACGCGGCGTGACATTGAACAATTCTTCCGCTGCCTTCGCCTCCGCGCCTATTTCTTTAACCAAGACTCCCGCCCACCCTCTGACGACCCCTTCTCCCGCCTCAAACACACCCCATCCACCTGGACACCCCGTGCTGGCCTCCTACCTGCCCTCGACCTCTTCATAGCCAACTGCCACCGCGATATTAACCGCCACCTGAACTCCCCCACCCCTCACATCCACTCCAACCTCTCACCCTCGGAACGCGCAGCCCTCCACTC
>NC_057710.1:34483441-34495370 GCF_004010195.1 Chiloscyllium plagiosum
CCTTCATAATTTTATATGTTTATACAAGATCCGCCCCCCTCATTCTTCTGAATTCCAATGACTATAATCCCAGTCTACTCAGCCTCTCCTCATAAGCCAATCCCCTCAACTCCGGAATCAACCTAGTGAACCTCCTCTGCACCCCCTCCAGTGCCAGTACATCCTTTCTTAATTAAGGAAACTAAATCTGCACACAGTACTCCAGATCTGTCCTATCACCCTTACCTTGACCTTTTTCCACCTATCACATTTCCGACGCCCCTCCCCCAAGTCCCTCCTCCCTATCTTTTATCTTAGCCTGCTGGACCAACTTTCCTCATTCCTGAAGAAGGGCTAATGCCCGAAACGTCGATTCTCCTGTTCCCTAGATGCTGCCTGACCTGCTGCGCTTCTCCAGCAACACATTTCCATCTCTGATCTCCAGCATCTGCAGACCTCATTTTCTCTTCAGCAGGCATTTAGCCTAGGATCAGCCATTAGGAAATGCCTCTATTATAAAGGAAGTGGGAACAGGGCACTTGGAAAATGATAACATGATTAGTCACAAACAGCATGCTTTTATGAAAGGGAAAGTGGAATTGTGGTTGTGATTCAGCCACAATCTTATTCAACAGTGAAGCAAGATCACAGTGGTACATGACCTACTGCTGTTCGTATTTTCAAATTGGTCTTTTTATGTCTTAGGATGAAATATTAAACATTTTCTAATTGTGTGGATGTGGATGTCACTGGCTGGGCCAGCACTTATTGTCACTGAACCCAAAATGTTAAGTCTGATTTCTCTTCACAGATGCTGCTAGATCTGCTCAGCTTTTCCAGCAGCATCTGTCTTTGTTTCAGCATTTATTGCACTTGAGAAGGTGATGGCGAGCTGCCTTCTTGAACTGCTGAAGTCCACGTGTTGTAGGTAGACCCACAATGCCCATAGGGATGGAATTCCAGGATTTTGTCCGAGTGACAGTCAATTTCAAAGAAGTGAAGGGAGTTCTGTCCTGTATTTGGGCCAATGTTTATCCCTCATCCAACATAATTAAACATGTGTTCTGTTATCACAATGTTGTTTGAGGGCTTTATTGTGTACAAATTGCATGCTTTGTGTCTCTCATTTTTTGTTCATGTTTACCTTTACTCTAGACGAATCTCTTTTTTCCTTATTTATTTTACATTCTTTATCTAATATCATGCACAAGTGCAATGTTACCTCATTACATTTATTTTGCCCTTTACCTCTAAATACAAAATGAAGAAATCTGGTGGATTTTTTCACAACTACGTTTTAGTGTTGCCCCTTTTGTATTCTAATAATTATTAGGTTCTTCAGTAATCCTGCTTCAGGTGGGACTGTGTAGAATGGGTGTTTGGTCTCAGGAACACTGCCGGTGGCAATTCAAGAGGAATGATCCCCCTCTGTCCAATTCATGCAACTTCTGCACACTTCCTGGTTTGGATAGCAACCAAACTATTGTTTGATCCTTGCTGGTCTCTGTAAAGATCATGCCTTTTTATTTTTGATTGTTGACTAAAATGGGGAAACATTTTTTAAGAAACAAAGCTTATTGAAGGATTGCCCCATATTTTAAAGCAAGTAACCTGAAACTCGTAACTGCTTACACATCTGTTTGACCAAACAATAATGGAAGCCGAGTTTGCAAATGAGCTGGAACCAAAAGATGTGTATGAATGGAGCTTTGGCTAGCAACAAGTAGCTGATTGGTCTGTGGTCACTTTTACATGTGAACGTTTTCACAGAAACAATCTGACCTTCTAGTCTGCGTTATAAAGCATCTCAAACTTGAAGATAGTCAGTTTATTTCCCTGTTCCAGTTGCTGTAAGTTGTGACTCTTAATTGGTTATTAGATACTTTTAGAAGTGGGAACCAGTCACCCTGTGTCTCCTGCAAACAAGAGAGCACCTGGAGAAGGAAGATCGGGAAGCAGCATTCTGTTCAGTACAGCAGTTATCTCAGAAAACTTTGTGGACAGGGACCATTGAACTGCCTTCCCAGAGTTTCCCTCCACCCACTTTTTTTTCATGAACATGTCTGTCTGTTTGTGTGCGTAGAGGGGAATTTATAAGGGAATTAGAGTTTTAATTAGTAGAGTTCTAAGTTGATGGTTCATAACTATTTATCTGCAGTTAGAATTTTTTTTTGTCATTAATTGTCATTCTTGTTAAGTTTAGAAAACCAGTTCATTCTTTCTGTCAACCTAATCTGGAATACAGGTAACTTGGAGAAATGTGTCCACATTTTAGAATCTTTAACTTTTGTGACCTCTCCAGGAGTAGCCGTGCTTTATTTCCAGCATGATACCCCAATAGGCATAACAAAGTTTTGGGGGCACATCCAGGTTAGGTTTGGGACAAGACTACCAAATATGTGGTTGGAGATGTGGCTTTCGGATCAGGCTCATCTGCCAAGCAAGTACCTACAGAACCCAAGACCAGTGACACAGAATTTCTTAGGTGGACGAGTGCCACCAACACCAATTAACTGCGTATAGGACTGGACATCACACAATGTTACTGGATAGAGCTGCCTCCCAGTTTTCCAGGACTTCTGTGTTCTTGCATTGCTTCTACTGATGACATGTACTGTCTGATTTACATATCAAGGTTAACCCTTTACTGTTTACCCATCCAGTACCACTGTGCCACGATTGCTCCTAAATTGGATGAAATAGCTTTGATGATTTTTGTAGGCAGGTCATACCTGGCCAAATTTCCACATTGTTGGAAGAAAGTGAGGACTGTAGATGCTGGAGATCAGAGTCGAAGATGTGGTGCTGGAGAAGCACAGCTGGTCAGGCAGCACACAAGGAGCGGGAAAGTTGACGTTTTGGGCATGAGCCCTTGGCTTATGCCAACTCTGCTGCTCCTCAATGCTGTCTGACCGGCTGTGCTTTTCGAGCACCACATTCTTCAACACAAATTTCTGCATTGTTGCCTAGATGTTAGTGTTGTAGCCATACTACTGGATAGCTATATTGGAACGGCATGGCTAGAAACACACTAGATTAGAGTGGTGCTGGAATCTGCCCCCTCTCATTTATCTCTCCACTCTGCAGGCACCCTGCCTCTATTCCTGATGAAGGGCTTTTGCCTGAAGCGTCGATTTTCCTGCTTCTCGGATGCTGCCTGACCTGCTGTGCTTTTCCAGCACCACTCTAATCTAGACTCTGGTTTCCAGCATCTGCAGTCTTTGTTTTTACCTAGGAACACATTAGATCTGGTGCACAATGGCTTGCACACTGCTACTGGCATGTTGTCAGATGCTGTATGTAGGGTTTGCTGTATTCAATGCCTTTAGCATGGATCATGATGAATTTTTGAAGAGGTTTAATGTATTTTCCAAGCTTGCAGATAGCGATAATCTCACCTCTGAGCCCCAGGTGCCAATGTGAATCTAGATATATCGCACACAGTGTTAAATATGTTAAAAGACTGGTAATGACCATGCTGTGTTTATAACATTTGAATGCCAAAAGCCAGGGCAAGTTTTTAATTGAACAGAACCCCAGCTGTAGGCTAAACATAACAAAGACACTGGATTCATTGTTTACTATCAAGATGAGTGAAGACTGGAAGCTTTGAGCCAGTACTCGAGTCAGTCAGGATGGTTGTAGCAATACACAACAAGAAGCATTAACAAAGTTGTTTGATTTCAATGTGAGCTTTGTGAACAGATTGTTATTACAAAACAACACATTAAGATGTTAACGCATACTGAAAAGGTTATGTTTTGTGTTGTGTGTCACATTTTGGGTGTCATTGGCGGATACAAAGAGGTGTGGACTTAAACCGAAAATGACAAGCCAACTCACAATGTAGAGTCATTGTAACCCTGCAGTTATGGTATGGGACACCAGATTATGAATACTTCCTGCTTTCATTTGAGATTGCTGTATTATTTGAAACGAAAAATGTTTATTATTTATTTTAAGGTACCTTAGAGAGGAACCGTAATCAAGTTTTGTCCATTATGATAATTTCCCTGCCTGAATAAATACATTTGAACCTTTCGCAGAATTTCAGTAAACATGAAAGAGAACTATATACAAATTATTCAGGTGGAAATGTACTTTAAGGGATAGGAATCTTGAACGGAAGAGCTTTGGAGAAATGAATAGCAGTTCCATAATACAGAAAGCACCACAAAACAGCAGGAACCACAGAAATGATTTTAAAACTGGGTGGGGTGAGGAAGAAGGTAGATTTTAAATCGCAGACATCTGGAAGCCTAATGGAAAGACTCAGTCACCCTAAAAAAAGCATTCTCAAGAAAACTGTACAAATTAGTCCCAGAGAGAAAGAATTCATCCCCAGAGTCGCAACTCGCTGTTTGTTGAGAAAACCTGCCAGTCCAGTCAAAGGAGGTGAAAAGTGTTGGGATCAGTTTTTAATCTGAATATTTTAAAGCAGTTGATAATAGCAATGTTTAAAGCCACTGATCACAGAATTATAAGGCATGGAAGAGAGCCTTCAGCTCACATTGTCCATTTTGAAAGAGCTGTCAAATTAGCCTCATTGCTTTGCTTTATCTCTATTTCCTTGCAAATGCTCCTTTTCAAGAATATGTCCAATTCCCTTTACTTTTTTACTTAATTATTCGAATTTGAGCCTAATTTATAAGCAATGTAAGACCGACCGTAAATTGCCCTGAGCAGGTGCTGATGAGCCAGCTTCTTGAACTAATGTATTACACATCAACATATCTGTAATGCAGTCAGGGGATTTTTATCCTGTGACAGTCAAGGAATGGTAATATAATTCCAAGTCAGGGCACTCTGTGACTTGGAAGAAAATGGGCCATTGATGGTTTTTGAGTGTCTGTGCTGCCTTCACTCTTCTCGGTGGAGAGTTCGCGCCTTTGGAAGGTGCTTTCAAAGGAGCATTAGTGAGTAACTGCAGTACATGTTGTGACTGATACATGCTGCTGCCATTTTGCAGGCAGGGATTGTTTGGGATGATGGATGAGGTACCAATGGAGGAGGCCTGCCTACCTTTGATTGTGTCGAATATCTTGGTTGTTGCACTCATCCAGGCAAGTGGAAAGTATTCCATCAGACTCTTGGCTTGTGCCTTATTATGGGTTTTGGGGAGTCAGGAAATTATTGAATTCCCAGCTGTGGAATTCCCCCCTTCTGACCTTCTCTTGTAGCCAGAGTATTTTTTCAGTTGGTCCAGTAATAAGCCTTAGGATCTTGAAGTTGCTGGATTCAGAGATGGGAATGCCAATGGATGTCAAGGGAAAACAGATTGTTTCTTGTTGGAAATGGTCTCTGTGTATCACTTGTGTGACACAACCGTTATTTGCCACTTGTCTGCCCAGGGTTTTCAGTTCTTACTGCGTGCGGCACAGACTGAGTATCTAAGAGGTTACAAAGGAGCACTTTGCAATTATCAGTGAACATTCCTACTTCTCAATTACAATGAAAGAAATGCAGTAGATGAGGAACTGTGAATGGTTCAATCGAGGGCATTACCCTGAGAAATTCCTGCGTATGCTGATGTTTGGTGATCATGATCATCTTCCTTTGTGCTATGTATGACTCCAACCAGCATAGAGTATTTCCCCGATTCCCATTGCAAAGAAATATAATAAATAGGAACAGGAGTAGCCCATTCCCCCTTCACACCTGCTCTGCCATTCAATATGACTATGCCTATGATCATCCAACTCAGTACCGTGTTCCCACTTTCTCCCCATACCCTTTGCTTTCTTTAATCTTAAGAAATATTTCTAACTTCTTCTTGAAAGCACACGAGAAAAACGTATCTGTGCTGAAACAATTGACTGATAAATTTATTGCTGTAATGCAGTCTGAGACCTTCACCATCAACTTGATTAGTAGTTTGGAATGTGTGAAACGCCTGCACATCTCTGGAATGTTGCCATTTAGAACTCTTTCTTTCCACAGGGGTTCAGGACCCAGCATTAATTTCTTCCTTGCTGGAAATAACTCAATTAGTATTACCATCCTACAGTTAGATGAGTCGTCCCAAAATTTGACAAGCACTCTTATCAAAAATCTGCCAAAAGGAACGAGGGACAATCTATTAGCTTTGTGATTAAAATAATTCAGGAGATCAGTAGACCACCTGTAAAATCTCAGGTTTAAGTTGGCTTACACTTATGTGTATTCTGTCCTGCATCAATTGTATATAAAGTCCTACCAGGCAATAGAGCTGCTCCCTTATTAGAAAGAGTCAGCTGGCAGCAGTTATACCTGAGAGTTACCACACCTTGAGCATAGGGTGAAGTTGAGAAGGAGAGTCCTTCATGGTTTCCTCAGTCAGTGCAGGAATTGAATCCACATTGTTGGCATTTCTCTGCATTGTAAGCTGCCAGCATCAGCTTTGTGGCACATGTCCTGCTGACACACAAATAGTTATATAGCATTCTTTACTGTTGTAAAAGCATCATTATATTTATGCATGTCATGAGTGTCTTTGCTTGTATCTGTTCCAACAGAGTACAAAAGCTCCTTCAAACATTTTGTAATTGAGCACAATTTACATATCTGCATTCAGCAAAGTGTCATAATGCAATGCACAGAGATGTGTAATGATACCCAGTTCAATGTGCATCTGTGGCTGAATGCTCTATGTATACCTCAAAGGTATTATTATTGAACCAAAATTGATATCATTATGTTGGTTCAACTCCATTGACGCAGATTAAAGCTAGCAAAGGGTGACTTATAATTCATTGTTGAGCATCTTTGTACAAATTGTCTAAAGTTAAAAAGATCTGTTCACTACCTCCTCCCAGACGTAGGTGTATAGGAGAGTTAGGTGGGAGGGTGGGAAAGGGAGGCATTATCTCAGCAAGTGACATGAATTCCGCACGGGTTTACAGATACATTGTACAACTGGTGAATAACTATCCAGTTCAGTGGTATTGTAATGCACTGTAAGTCAGGCTCATCCAACCTTTTCCCCGGGGCTGTATTTCAATTTTTCTCTTTCTTAGGGGTCAGTGAGAATATTTCAGAAAGCTACAGCTTGTCACAACAATAAAAGTGATTGAAGGTGAACAATTCCACAGCATCAAATTGATAATTTAAATAATAAGATGGTCATTAAAATAGTGCCAAGCAACAGATGTAACTAATAAGATCTCCTTTTTTGCCATCTCAGTTAAGAAGCAGAGCTGGAGCGAGTCAAACTAGATCTCAAGTTTTGATCTGGGATGATGTTGGGGACTAGTGCTAAGTTAAGGAGTTGAGTTCAACTAACACTAATCTTATGCACAATCTGGCCTATTTCATGAATCAGTTTTGGGGAAGGGTAGGGTGTATGATGAAAGGCTTATGCTTGAAAAGTCGATTCTCTGCTCCTCGGATGCTGCCTGACCTGCTGTGCTTTTCCAGCATCACACTCTCGACTCTGATCTTCAGCCTCCGCAGTCCTCACTTTCTTCCAAGCGTAGGGTGTATGTCTGTCGATTGGAAGTATCAGAAGTTTATGTGCAAAATGTAATTGTTCTGAAGATTTATTGGCTATCTCATGCTGGAGTTTCAGGACCCTAGTGGGATTGAATTTAGAGTTACTTGATATTGCAATGTGAAACTGACCTCGTGTATGACATTAGCCCTTGAACAAATTAATGGCTTTCAATTCGAAGTTAATATGTGTCTCTGAAATGCTTGCCTCTTAATGATTAGCCATTGCAATGAGCATACACAAAGTAACCCTTGGAAAATCAATGGCTTCCTTCAATGACTATTAGTAAAAGGTGAACTTTTTTTTAATGTAACCTATTTTTCTAATAAACCTATTCAGAAATGCTATTTCACATCTCTGGAGCAGGTGGGCCTATGGACCCAGTCTCTCAGTCCAGGGGTAGGGACACTACCACTGTAACACAAGAGCCCTAAAGTCTATGAAGTTGACCAAATTCAACTCCCACCTGCACCTGAGGTGTGTTGTAACATCTCTGAACAGGTTGATTAGGAAAATCTGCGCTCTTACGGGCTACTAGCTTGTGGCACTGGAGGTAAAAAAACAGCAATTGACTCACTATTCTGAGAACTCTGATGCTGATTGACTTTATTATAGTTCAGTTTCTTTGTTTGCACTTCCTCTTTAATTCTTCTTCCCCAGCACAGTGTCCAACTAAATGGCAGAAATCTGCTCCTCATGTTCCAATGAAATGCTCATTTTTATAGAATCCCTACAGTGTGGAAACAGGCCCTTTGGTCAAAAAAGTCCACACTGATCCTCTGGAGAGTAACCCACCCAGACACATTCCCCTACATTTTATTTACTAATGGACCTAGCTTACACATCCATGAACAATATGGTCAATTTAGCATGGCCAGTTGACCTAACCTGCAGGTCTTTGGATTGTAGGAGAAAACCAGAGCAAACCCACACAGACACAGGGAGGATGTGCAAACACAGTCGCCTGAGGCTGGAATCAAACCCGGGTCCCTGATGCTGTGAGACAGCAGTGCTGCTGAGCCACCTTGACACCCCAGTTCTGTAGATGGTCTCCCTCCAATTTTAATTTCTTTTCAGGCAAGCATTTCCCTTTTGCTAGCTCTCCTGATGGCATAGCCAGGAGGAAAGTCATACTGACTGGGTGGTTCGGATTCATGTTTAAACAATGCCTACGGAGCAATGTGCCAGGAGCAAAGTACAATCGGCAAAATATTTACCTGTTGTGGCTCGCAAAAGAAATTCACAATTTTAACATTCAAATTTGACCAGATATCTTAAATGCAATGTTAGAATTTAAGAAACTTCTCAAAACAAAGTATTTACTCAACAACGCTATTCATTTTTAATTCCACGTAATAAAACCAGAAAATACTGAAGACGCAAGCAGGTCTGGCAGTATCTTTGGAGAGAGAAACAGAATTAACATTTTGAGTCAAATGTGACTTTTCCTTATAAGTAATATGCATAACTGATTGAGATCTTGGAGTGTAGGGGACAATTTGAAAGTCTGCAGATAATACAAAACTTGGAAGCATAGTATACCCTGAGGAAGACAATGTAGATCTGCAAAAGGCCATTTGTAAGTTTGTGGAATGGGTGGATAGGTGGTAGATGATGTTCACTGCTGAGAGTCTTAGATTCTGGCACAAAAAGCCAGATGAGGCAGTGAAGAGGTAGTAAGAAATCAAGTTACAATTCTAAAGGTGATGCAGGAGCAGAGAGACCTGGGTGGATATGTGCACTCATCACTGAAGGTAGCAGGATAGGTGAAGAGAGCAGAGTGTGCTTGGCTTTACTAAGGGAGGCATAGAATCCAAGAGCAAGGAGGTGATGTTGAATTTGGAGAAGTTTCTTGTTAGACCTCAGCTGGAGTATTGCATACAGTTGTGGCCACCAAATTATACAAAAGTTGTGTATGCATGAGAGGAAGAGTACAGAAGTGATTTACAAGAATGGTTTGAGGAATGAGAAACTTCAGTTATAAGGATAGACTGAAGAAGTTGGAACTGTTCTTCTTGAAGAGAAGAAGGCTGAAAGGAGATGTGATAGAGGTTTTCAAAACCATGAGTGGGCTGGACGGAGATTCTAGGGAGAAGCTGTTCCCACTTGTAGCAGATGGAGTTTAATTTAGATAAATGTGAGGTGCTGCATTTTGGAAAGGCAAATCAGAGCAGGAATTATACATTTAATGGTAAGGTCCTGGGGAGTGTTGCTGAACAAAGAGACCTTGAAGTGCAGGTTCATAGTTCCTTGAAAGTAGAGTTGCTGGTCTCACTCCTATCGGAAAGATGTGAAACTTGAAAGAGTACAGAAAATACCTACAAAAATGTAGCCAGGGTTGGGAAAGGGGGAAAAACTCTTTGGATGTTGTATACTGTTCTGAAAGGTTTAATACTGTGGAGGGCCAAAAGCACCACCTATGGTGATGATGTTATATGGACTTGTGGGCAGTAGAGCTTCAGGCCTTGGCAGATTGAGACCATACACCAGGATTCTCTCCAATGTCTCAGCAACACCAGGTTTCTCCTCAATATCTCAGTAATATCAGGGTACATAAGGGTTATCCTCAATATCTCTGTAATGTCAGAGTACATGAAGGTTGGCCTTAATGTTTCAGTGCCAATGTCTATCATACTAGTGTAACCTGTAACTGGGTGCTAATCTGCAACAAACTACTTCTTATTCTATACTGGATCCTGTTCTAGTTAGATCAATCAGTGAATTTTGAAGGAAGAGAGTTCCAAAGACTCTCATCCAATGTGAGAAAAAAAGTCTCTTAATTTCTGTATTAAATGGCTGACTCCTTTTTTTTAAATAGAGTGACCCTTCATTTTAGATTCTCCTACATGATAAAACAGTCTGTCCACATCCACCCTGTCAGGACCACTCAGGATCTTATATAGTTCAATCAGTTCACTCCTTATTCTTCCTAATAAGGAACCTCCAACCCAAGCACTAACATGTCTTACCTTCCTCTTGACACAAATAAAACTATTGCACATTCTGAGTATCAGTTGGAATTACTGTGAATTATGTTTATGGACTGAAGTTGAATTAACTTTAGATCATCCAGTACTGGATGTCAGACAAGCAAGCATGAAAAATAAGCTGCGGTGGCGGGATTGTGAGAGCTGATGGGATTGAAACATTAGATATCTTGAGGGTACATGTGGAACCTGACATTGTGTTTTCAAGTGATGTCGTTAATGTGAAATAGGAAGGAACCAAGGATATAGCCCTGGGTATAATAGGGGAAGGCTCCAGAATTAACATTGCAAGAGTAGAAAGAGAAACAAGAGATTCTCTGGCTAAGACTAGATAGTTAAAAATGGAATCAGGCAAGAGCAGTCTCACCCATTCAGCCAATGGAGACGAAGTATTGAGGGAAGATGATGAGGACAACTGAGTGAGTGGCTGCACACTGATTGAGAGGAAAGTGAAGTGTTGTACTGCGGTTACTGTCACGCAGAATGTCATTTGTGACATTGTTAAGGGTCACTTCTGTACTGTATCTGACAAATACTGCTGTCAGTTACTATAGGAGTCAATTATAAAGGCAGGATGAGCGCACAGAATATTTCCTTGGTATTCAAGAAGTTATACCTGTACTTACTGATTTTAACAGCTTTTTAAAAATTCATTCATACAATGTGGGCATGAATGGCTGGAATTAAACTCTTAACTACAGATTTTCATTGAATTCACATTCCACCATTTGCCATGTAGGATTAGCACTCAGGACCCCAGAACATTACCTGAGTCTCTGGATTAACAGGCTAGCAATAATACCACCATGCCATCAGTCCAACTCTGCTGAGCTTATGCAATGCCAGCTCTTCAATTGGTTGTATCTTATTTTAAAATTGAATTACCTACTAATGAGATTTAGATGTAAAAACTGTCAGTTATGATAGCTTGTTACTATGTGGTAATTTCTTGGGTTAGAAATTTCTATTATTTCATTCTTTGACTTTAGCAAATATCCCCAAATATCCCTATCCTCAATGATGGAAGAGCCCAACACATCAGTACAAAAGATGAGGCTGAAGCATTTGCAGCAATCTTCAGCCAGAAGTGCAGAGTGGATGATCCATCTTGGTCTCCTTCAGTGGTCCCCAGCATTACAGATGCCAGTCTTCAGTCAATTCAATTTACTCCACACGATATCAAGAAAAGATTGGAGACGTTGCATCGTGCAAAGGCTTACAGGCCCTGACAACAATCTGGCAATAATACTCAAGACCTGTGCTCCAGAATTTGTCACTCCCCTAGTCAAGCTATTCCAGTACAGTTAGAATGCTGGCATCTGCCCGACAATCTGGAAAATTGCCCAAGGATGTCCTGAACAAGAAAAACAGGACATACAACCCATAAGACCATAAGACATAGGAGTGGAAGTAAGGCCATTCGGCCCATCGAGTCCACTCCACCATTCAATCATGGCAGATGGGCATTTCAACTCCACTTACCCGCATTCTCCCC
>NC_057710.1:34495674-34529287 GCF_004010195.1 Chiloscyllium plagiosum
CAGTGCTTTTATATTCCAACTCTCTTGAGATAATTGACAACATTGCATTTGCTTTCTTAATCACGGACTCTACCTGCATGTTTACCTTTAGAGAATCCTCAACTAGCACTCCCAGATCCCTCTGTACTTTGGCTTTATGAATTTTCCCACCGTTTAGAAAGTAGTCCATGCTTATATTCTTTTTTCCAAAGTGCAATACCTTGCATTTACTCACATTGAATTCCATCAGCCATTCCTGGACGACTCTCCCAAACTGTCTAGATCCTTCTGCAGCCTCCCCACTTCCTCAGTACTACCTGCCTGTCCACCTAACTTTGTATCATCGGCAAACTTCGCTAGAATGCCCCCAATCCCTTCACCAGATCATTAATATATAACGTGAATAGCTGCGGCCCCAACACTGAACCCTGCGGGACACCGCTTGTCACCGGCTGCCATTCCGAAAAGAACCTTTTATCCCAACTCTCTGCCTTCAGTCAGACAGCCAATCCTCAATCCATACCAGTAGCTCACCTCAAACACCATGGGCCCTCACTTGCTCAGCAGCCTCCCGTATGGCACCTTATCAAAGGCCTTTTGGAAGTCTAGATAGACCACATCCACTGGGTTTCCCTGGTCTAACCCAGCCAATTACTGTCCCATCAGTCTACTCTCGATCATGAGTAAAGTGATGGAAGGTGTCATCGAAAGTGTTATCAAGCAGCACCTCCTCAATGTTGCCCAGTTTGGGTTCACCAGGGCCAATCAGCTCCTGACCTCATTGCAGCCTTGATTCAAACATGGACAACAGAAGTGGTGAGGTGAGAGTGACAGCCTTTTACATTAATGCTGCATTTGATCAAGTTTGGCATCAAGGAGCCATGGCAAAACTGGAATCAATGGGTATCGGGGCAAGCTCTCACTGGCTGGAGTCATAACAGGCACTGTGGAAGATGGTCATGATTGTTGGAGGTCAGACATCTCAGCTGCAGGACATCACTGCAAGAGTTCCTCAGGGGAATGGCCTAGGCCCAATCATCTTCAGTTGGTGCATTAATGACCTTCCCTCCATCATAAGGTCAGAAGTAGGAATGTTTGCTGATGATTGCACAAAGTTCAGCACCATTTATTATGCCCCAGATACTGAAGCAGTTCCCATTCAAATGAAACAAGATCTGGACAATATCCAGGTTTGGGCTGACAAGTGGAAATTAACATTCGTGCCACACAAGTGTCAGGCTCTGACCATCACCAATAATAGACAATCTAACCACCACTCCTTGACATTCAGTGGTGTTGCAAGTACTGAATCCCCCACAATCAACGTCCTGGGGGTTATCATTGACCAGAAACTCAACTGGACTCACTACATAAACACAGTGGCTGCAAGAGCAGGTCAGAGGCTGGGAAAACTGCAGCAAGTTTTCACCTCGTGACTCCCCAAGGCACAAGTCAGGAGTGTGATGGAATACTCCACACCTGCCTCCAACAACACTCAAGAAGCTTAACACCATCCAGGTCAAAACAGCTGGCTTGATTGGTTGTTGTAAAAACTCATCCTTGTCTCTCATGTCCTTCACTCATGTCCTTCATGTGTTGTAATTATCTGGTCTGTCCTATATGTGACTCCAGCCTCAGCTCACTAGTGTTGACTCTTCACTGCCCGATTGAGCAAGCTACTCAACTCAAGGGCAATTAGGGATGGGCAACAAATGTTGGCCTCACCAACAATATCCACATCCCACAAAGAATAAAACAGAATGTCAGATCTTGACTCAAAAAAGATCTCGTCATAGCAGTTAACCTCATTAACTCTGCAGAAGAAAGGGAAATGTCAGTTCAAGTATCACCTTTGCTCACTATCAATGTCACATTAGGATGAGCTAGATTCAAGATGCAACTGTGATGCTTCTTATCGTTAAAATTCAAACTGACACCAATAGCTGAATTTCCTTAGTCATTCCTGGCTGACCAGCTAGAAGGCTAGATTGTGGGAAAAGAGAGAAACACTGTGTCAGGAGAGCCTTCCAATGCTTTGCCTCACAGGGGTAGATATCTCCAGGTCGCTGCCTACTCCACAGAGTTGAGCTGACAATTATACTGGTCATGGCCTCAATTTGGGTGACTTTGAGGCCTTGTCAGCATTTTCAGCTCAACAGAGACAGTTTGTCTTATACAGATCAGTATCAGGGAGCTGTCAATGCAGCTAGAGGTTGCCTTTTCTAATGATCATAGTCTTGGCCAAGCCATATGCAGAGAAGTTATCTTCCTCGGTCCCAATGGATCTTCTGGCCTTGATCTTGTTTCTTTCTTCATTGCTTTGCAGCTCCTTGAGGGTTCCTAGTGGAAGGTCAGTGATCATTGTTAGAGATCAGACTTGCCACCCCAGAATATATTATGGAGAACTTAGACCCTAACTTCTGTTTATTTTAAAGGCAATGTGTTGCAGATATGATTCGATTGCTCCAACATGAAGCTTTAATTAAAACACATTTCATTCTTACAATGCAATTAAAATGCAACAAAACGAAGAATTGGTATAACTTTACTCTATTAACATACTTAACCACTACTCATCAACTGTTCCAACATAGACAGCATCCCATAAACTCACCCTTTGGCAAAAATGCAATGCAGTGAAACAATTGCTGTCTCTCCAGTCCAGGAGAAAGAAACAAGTGGCCTTTCTGATTTTTGAGAGGAAAGCTCTCTAAGTCTTCAATCTAGCGCGGAGAGAACTCGGGCTGTCCATTCCAACAGCTAACTAACAAAAAGAAACAACTGCGAGTAAAACCAGGGTTAGAACCTAGAACATAGAACATTACTGTGCAGTCCAGGCCCGTCGGCCCTCAATGTTGTGCTGACCTGTGGAACCAATCTGACGCCTAACTGTCCTACGCTATTCCATTTTCATCCATATGTTTATTCAATGACTGTTTAAATGCCCTTAAATTTGGCGAGTCTATTACTGTTGCAGGCAGTGCTTTCCACTCCCCTCCTACTCTCTGAGTAAATAAACTACCTCTGACATCTGTTTTATATCTTGCACCCTTCAATTTATAGCTAGGAAAAAGGTTCTTACTGTCCACCTTATCTAACCCTCTGATTATCTTATATGTCAAAATTAAGTCACCTCTCAACCTTCTTCTCTCTAACGAAAACAGCCTCAAGTCCCTCAGCCTTCCCTCATAAGACCTTCCCTCCATACCAGGCAACATCCTAGTAAATCTCCTCTGAACCCTTTCCAAAGCTTCCACATCCTTCCTGTAATGTGGTGACCAGAACTGTACGCAATACTCCAAGTGCAGCCGCACCAGAGTTTTGTACAGCTGCAGCATGACCTTGTGGCTCCGAAACTCAATCCCTATACTAATAAAAGCTAACACACCATAAGCCATATTAACAACCCTATCAGACTGGATGGCAACTTTCAGGGATCTATGTACATGGAGATCACTCTGCTTATCTACACGACCAAGAATCTTACCATTAGCCCAGTACTCTTTATTCCTGTTACTCCTTCCAAAGTGAATCATCACACATTTTTCCGCATTCAACTCCATTTGCTACCTGTCAGCCCAACTCTGCAGCTTATCTATATCCCTTTGTAGCCTGCAACATCCTTCAGCACTGTCCGCAACTCCATTGACCTTAGTGTCATCCAAAAATTTACTAACCCATCCTTCTAAATCCTCATCTAGGTCATTTATAAAAATGACAAACAGCAATGGCCCCAAAACAGATTCTTGCAGTGCACCACTAGTAACTGAACTCCCGGATGAACGTTTCCCATCAACCACCACCCTCTGTCTTTCAGCTAGCCAATTTCTGATTCGAAGTATGAGAAAGCAGCCCACGTGGTACCACATAGAATCCAGTATATCAAATATCTACTCCATCCATCATTGCACAGTAGTAGCAGATGCACACAGACATTCACCAAGGCTCCTTCGATAGCTTCTTCCAAACCCATGATCACTTCCATCCAGAAAGACGTGGACAGCAAATACATGGGAACATCACCATCTGCAAGTTCCCCTCCAAGCCACTTACCATTCTGACTTGGAAATAATATCGCCATCCCTTCAGTGTCACTGGATCAAAATCCTGGAATTCTCTCCCTAAAGGAATTGTGGGTCAACCCACAGCAGGGAGACTGCAGTGGTTCAAGAAGGCAGCTCACCCCCACCTTCTCAAGGGCAACTAGGGACGGGACTAAATGCTGGCCTGGCCAGTGACACCTACATCTCTATGAATGGCCAGCACCTGCAAGTTCCCCTCCAAGTGACACCTACATCTCCATGAATGAGGAAATTTCAATTCAGTGCCCCAAAAGGAGCATCCTTCCTGAGCAGCAGATGTCCTTTGAATCAAGAAGTGTGAAACATGTGAAGTTTCTTGTGACAATTCCTAACAGTTCAATGTCAGGTCTTGGGCCATCGCAGTGAGAGTATTCCTTGCTAAATAAGTTCAGGACAGAATCAGGAACAGGTCCTTGCAGCCAACTTTCACAACTGGGGTCTCAGAACAAATCCCTTGTGTATTTGTGGAGAGGTAGAAACAACATGCTCAAGGGCAATTAGGGATGGGCAAGAAGTGCCGGCCCAGCTAGTGACACCTACATTTAATGAACAAGAGAACAATAGGAGAGGAAACTAGAAAAAATAAATTATAACAGAGAACATTTGTGTTGATACTACCCTATAGAGAACATGTTGCAAAAAACAAAATGGAAGTAAGGTGGCAATATCATAACCTATTTCCAGAGCAATTACTGATTCAGCAGGAGGCTGAGGAATTTGAGTATACTTTTTGGGGTAGATCTTGACTTTATATTATAGTGTGAGTAAAAAGATGTTGGCAATCCAATTTATAACTGTCCTGAAATGTATTTCATTTTCATTTTAAGGTATCGCACAAAAACAAGCCCTAACCCTTTGAACTCATGAACAAACTAGAATTCCAATCTTCTCCTTTCCTGAAAGTGCTGATACATGCTGGGATTTAGTTCTGTGGGCAATGTCTGACTTTCTTTCATTTTTTTTTAATGGGATGCGAATGCCACTTTATGCTCACCTCTAATTTCCCTTGAGAATGTGCTGAAAGAGCCCCCTCTTAAACCGTAATCGGTTTATTATAGGTGCACCCATAATGTTGTTAGGGAGCTAATCCCCAGGCTTTTGACCCTATTGTAGCAAAAAAATGATACATTGCAAACTCAGAAAGTATGGCTTGAAGGGAAACTTGCAGTTGGTAGTTAGTGAATCACAGAAGTGTTATAGCGCAGAAGGAGCCATTTAGCCCATCATGTCTGCAACAGCTCTACCAATAAGCATCATAACTTTGTGTCATTCTCCTACTTTGTCCCCATACCCTTGCACATTGTTTCCATTTGAATAATCATTCAAGTGAATGCCTCAATTAAACCTACTTTCACCACACTTTGAAACAGTACATTCCAGACCCGAAACATTCATTGCATGAATTTAGTTTGTCTCACATCACCCTCACTTATTTAACAAATCACCTTAAATCTGTGACCTCTCATTCTCAATACATTTATGAGTAAGATCTGTTTTCCCTGTCTATTCTATCCTGCACCCTCATGAATAGGAACATTTCTGTCAGGTCTCCTCTCAACCTTCTTTCTAAAGAGAATACTCCCAACCACTTCAATTTGTCCTCATTCTGAGGTTTCTCATCCGTGGTATCAATCTTGTACTCTCTGCAATGCATTCACATCCTTCCATTAGTCTTATGCACAAACTGAACATTAGCTGAGGTCTAACAAGTGTCTATAAAAGTTATTCTTGTACCCTAAGCACCTATTAATAAAGCCCAGAATATTGTATGCTTTATTAACTGCTGTCTCTACCTGTTCTGCCACCTTCAATGATCTGTACATCTATACATCCAGGTTCCACTGCTCCTACACCCCTTTAGATTTATGCAGCTTATTTTGTATTGTATGTCCAAGTTCGTCCTACCAAAATGCATCATTTCACACTTCACTGCACTGAACTTCATCAGTGGATAGCAGTAAGCTGTGTTAACCTTTACAATTAGTCCAAAAATACAGAAGTGTATAGTGGTTCAAAAAGGCTGCTTGTGACTACCTCCTCAAACACAACTAGGAATGGGCAATAAATGCCGACATGGCCAGTGGTTCTCCTTTCCTGTGAACGAATCTTTTTTAACAGTTCTTTGTAAAGTGCCTGCATTGTCCCTCTTGTGATCAACTATCTCAACATTAACTTTGGACCCAATCTTGGGTCTTCCTGATTTGTACAATTCAATATGACAACAGGCAGTGTATTTGTCCACAGTCAATGACGAAACCTTCAATAAATGTTTATATGAGTCCTGTCACAATATCCTTGACTAGTTATCATTTCTTTAAGGAATTTATCTTATTGATTCTTTTATTTCTTGGTGTAGTTAGAGAATTGTGCACATAATCTTTATTGTCTGCCTTCTGGAGATTTCCTATATATGTAAATCTCATTCTTTCTTTCAGGAGAAGTCTTGGTGTGGAACAAGGCCAAACTGTTTACGTAATGTTGGCAGAAACAAATGGCAATAAAAATCTCAATGAACTGTGAAGAGCAGCAGTGGAACTACTGTTGAACAGGATGACTGCATTTCTGCCTGTGTCGCTACAGACCTTCGTGGAAATCCAAGCAGACACAGAACATCTGTGGTATGTGTCTATAAGGCATGCCAACTGAAGGATAGACCTCTTCAGCAAAACCCTGGGAGCTCTATCATTTCATATCATCAAGCTTTGAAAAAAAAAATTCAAGTACTACTCAAGGCTTCTGGATGAGTAGAAGAAAAATAGTAAGCAGTGCCCTGAGAGATTAATTGACTAGGGCAATGGCAGAAAAGTTTGACTGCATCACCCATGCCCATGGGTTTGATCTAGGTGCTCGTTACATCGAGTTGAAACCTTTGGGATATGGTGCCAACGGGTTGGTTTTTGCAGCAATTGACAGCCAAAGTTACCGTAAGGTTGCAGTGAAGAAGATCATTATTAGTGACTCCAGAAGTATCAAACACGCTCTACGAGAGATCAAAATCATCCGTCGATTGGATCATGATAACATCGTAAAGGTTTTTGAGGTCCTTGGCCCCAAAGGAAGTGAAATACCTCGTGATATCTGGAGGTTGAGTGTGGTCTACATAGTCCAAGAACACATGGACACGGACCTTGCTCGCCTTTTGGAGCAGGGCCCCCTCTCAGAGGAACACGCTAAGCTTTTTATGTATCAGCTACTTCGCGGACTCAAATACATTCACTCAGCTAATATACTACACAGAGATCTAAAGCCAGCCAATATCTTTATCAACACCGAAGATCTTGTGTTGAAAATTGGTGACTTTGGATTGGCAAGAATTGTGGACCCGCATTATTCACACAAAGTAAGTAAGCTACATTAAAGCTCATTGGCTTAACTTAGTGTTGAATTATCCAGCACTGTCAGCTGTTAAATTCAGTCACTGGGGTAGGAAACTACAATCCACCTGCAGATCGTATAAAAATAAATATTTGTGTCCAAATGTCTTGATTTTATACTCAGAAGGACTGGGCAGCAGTAAGAACCTGAAGATGTGCTGAATGCTGCTTTTACATTGATTGCTTATAACAAAATGAATGGGACTAGCACCTTGTGTAGCTTTAAATGCAAAAAAGCCTCCCTTAACTTAAGGCAAAAATGGAGATCTGCAAGCTGGCTTTGTTTACATTCAGAGACTCATTCAAATGAGGAAGCTAAAGTCAAGATTAGAGTGGTGCTGGAAATGCACAGCAGGTCAGGCAACATCTGAGGAGCAGGAAAATCGACGTTTCGGGCAGGAGCCCTTCATCAGGGAGCTAAAGAGCCAGCATTCCTTTATTGTAATGGCACAGTATGACATTGTTGATAAATGTGTTGCTGGAAAAACACAGCAGGTCAGGCAGCATCCAAGGAGCAGGAGAATCGATGTTTCGGGCATAAGCCCTTCTTCAGGATTCCTGCTCCTCGGATGCTGCCTGGCCTGCTGTGTTTTTCCAGCACCACATTTTTCAATTCTGGTCTCCAGCATCTGGTCTCCAGTATGACATTGGCCATAACTAAACACTCTAGTGATATACTGGGCCTGAATTTCTAGGTCTCCTGCTCCTCCACTAGATGTGCAGAGGAATAAGTACATGGCCATAACCAAAAGAGGATGTTGACCATGTCCCAAATCTCAGTCATGGGGTCAGTTTAATAATTAGCACGGGTTATCCAATATCTCAAAAGAAATGTCAAATAATTGTTGCAGTATCTTACTGCTCCTTACAAGAAATCTGTAGACCTTTAACTGACTTCAGATTTAGAAAAGTGTACTTCCTCCCTGTCGGACAACACTGTTATAATTGCTCCTTAAAACCACAGCATGGGACTCATGGCAGTTGGCAGTAAGGTCTCTGCTTAGAATTACAGCAAATATACTGGTTGTAATTCCTAGGATTGCTCAGTAACATTCACAGGCATATCCCAATGGATTGGGTAGGGGGAACAGGAAACTTGCCTATTGCTTCCCAATCCCACCCCCCTACTCCTCACTAATCAGAGTCTTCCAAGGTTCTTAAATAAGATGGTACGGTTGCTGTGCACTTTCCAGCTATCAATGCTTAATCTAACCTTCCTCCCCCAAGATATGCAAGTCTATTACTGCCATATTGCTTTGTGATCCCAACATTTCCCAAAAAGTCTGGTTTCTGCCCTGCCAACCCGACCTTGTAAATTATAAATTCTAAGTTATAAATTCAATCCTCTGTGATTGCAGTCATAGTATACTATCACTCATTGACCTGTTTTCCATGATCAATTGCTACATCCATCATCATTGTCTCTGCTTCAGCTTTTATGTATCCCTGTGGGGGTCCTCATACACACAATAATAATTACTTGGCCGACCCCGCAGTCAACTCTGTGTATTCCAAGACTGTTCATAACCATCACTGCCAGCCTCAGTTACACAACCACATCTGTATTATTAGTACACCTATCCAATTTCAATTAATCAGGTCATCTTTCAAATTGAATATTGGGAAACTGAAGCCATTTTATTCAGCTCCTGCATAAATAGATGACTGAAATTTCCATTCTGGCTATTGCACACAAACTGACTCTCCGGGCATGCAAATGTCAATGTTGTTTTTAACCCTGTGCTGAGCTCCACAATCCATATCCTATCTGTTAACAGCCCTTGCAGCCTACTTTCACTTCTGCCACAATACCCATCTTCATCCCTAATTCATCACTTGCTCTGAGAGAAACTTTCCTGCTTCTATTACCTCAAGCCTTGTAAAACATTCTCTTCACTGTCCACTGAGCTTCTCCTAGTACAAACTTCCACATGTCCGGAATAGTGGCTGCCACACTCTAACTCACAATAAATACTGCCCCTACTAACCTCCACTAGCTCCCTGTTTCCTTAACTGGTCAATTAAGTTGATGTGACTTTCCCTTTCCTTTTAGAATCGTAGAGCTATACAGCATGGAAACAGACCCTTCAGTCAAAATTATCCATGTTGACCAGGCATCCTAAATTAATCTAGTCCCATTTGCCAGTATTTGGCCCATATCTCTCTAAATGCTTCCTGTTCATATAGCCATTCAGATGCCTTTTAAATGTTGTAATTGTACTAACCTCTACTACTTCCTCTGGCAGCTCATTCCATACAATGCACCACCCACTGTGTGAAAAAGTTGCCGCTTAGGTCCCGTTTATATCTTTCCCCACTCACCTTAAACCTATGCCCTCTAGATTTGGACTGCCCCACCTTGTGGAAAAAATCTTGGCTATTCACCCCATCCAAGCCCCTCATGATTTTATAATGTTCTATAAGGTCACCCTTTAGCTT
The DNA here is from genome assembly GCF_004010195.1 of Chiloscyllium plagiosum. NCBI lineage: Eukaryota > Metazoa > Chordata > Chondrichthyes > Orectolobiformes > Hemiscylliidae > Chiloscyllium > Chiloscyllium plagiosum. The sequence goes on from NC_057710.1 coordinate 34,505,549, forward strand.
CCGACGCTCCAGGGAAAATAGCCCCAGCCTATTCAGCCTTTCTCTATATCTCAAACCATCCAAGTCTGGCAACCTTCTTGCAGATCTTTTCTGAATTTAAAGCATGAGCTGAATGTGTTAGGTGGTGATTGATACATCACCACTCCCCCTCCCCTCCCAATTACCAAGAAAGCCAGACTTATCAATCAGCTCTTTATGAGCTGTCCAGCAAAAGTGGGCAAGTTTCTCGACCTATCATCGACCTTGGCACTGGTGTCCCAGGTGGCTCGATGCTGTCAACCAATCAGAGGCCAGCAGCTTCTCCCCGTGTCTGCGTGGGTTTCCTCTGGGTGCTCCGGTTTCCTCCCACAGTCCAAAAATGTGCAGATTAGGTGAATTGGCCATATTAAATTGGCCGTAGTGTTAGGTGCAGGGGTAAATGTAGGGGAATGGGTCTGGGTGGGTGCGCTTCAGCAGGTTGGTGTGGACTTGTTGGGCTGAAGGTCCTGTTTCCACGCTGTAAGTAATCTAATCTAAAAAAAACCCATCTTCTTGTCACAGGGTAGCAGAAATTTGGAGAGAAGTGTCAGGGGTGGGGAAGAGTGCGGAGGGAATTGAAAGTAAGGGCAGAGGGTGGCTTTCAGAGGCCACTCCTTGCCCCTTACCTGTGCCTCTAATTGCCCCCTAATTACCCCCACCACCTTCAATCCACAGGTGCATGTGGTTTGACAAACTATCTACTTTTCCTGCCTGCTGGGAAGGCAGGTAATTGAGCCGATGGTGAGTGGAGGCTGTTAAGTGACCTTAATTGATGAGGTTACAGACAAAAAAAACTGCAGATACTGGATTCCAAGGTAGACCAACAGGAGGCTGGAAGAACACAGCAAGCCAGCAGCACCAGGCTTTGGAGAAGTCAATGTTTCGGATGTAACCCTTCTTCAGGACTGGGGGTGGGGGGTGTGCAGGGTGGTGAAATGGGGATAGGTGAAGACAGGTAGAGGGTATGACCTGGTTGGTCAAAGGGACGAACAAATCCAGTTGGTGGCTGGAAGGAAGGGTCAATTAGAGGAATTGAAAAGAAGGGGAGGAGCTGGGAAGGGAGTCAGGTGATGGGAAGGAAAGTTCTTTGAAATTGGAGAACTCAGTGTTGAGTCCTGATGGAGTGGTAGGTGAGGACAAAGGGTCCCTGTCTTTATTGTGTTTGGAGGGGTGTGGGGTTAGAGCAGTGGAACAGGGAATGGAGGTGGTGTGGTGGAGGGCTGTCTGGATGACAGAGGGGGAAAAAGCACGTTGTTAAAAATAGGTGGACATCTGGGATGCTTGGGGGTAGAATGTCTCCCCATGCGAGCAGATGAGGCTGAGGCGGAGGAATTGGGAGAATGGGATGGAGTTCTTGAAGATACTGGGTGGAAGGAGGTGTAGTCCAGCCTGGAGGACTCAACATTGAGTTTTCCAAATGCAAATGATCTCCCTTCCCTTCCTCCGACTCCCTTCCCAGCCCCTCCCCCCTCTCTTCCATTCCTCTGACTGACCCTTCCTTCTCGCCACGAACCGGATTCATTCCTCCCATCGACAAAACAGGTTGTGCCCTCTACCTGTCTCCATCTATCCCCACCTCACCACCCTGCCCCCCCTTTGATTGATCTGGTGGCAAGAATGGAGAAATCATCTCTATAGAACCAACTCATCTATTCATTTCTCCTTCTCACCATCTCCAGGGAGGATAATTTATGCCTAATGACCTTATCTATGTTTAGAAACCCCTCCGTAATCTTGCCTCAATCTTGCACTTGCATCTGCACACCCCAATGTATCCTGTACAGTTCTTCAACTGTTATTTCAGTGATTGAAGAGTTTTGACCCACCTATTAGCACTTCTTCCTTAAACTTCATTGTATCACCAATACCTATTTTGTATGTTAAAACTGAAGCAGAGTATTTTCTAACTACTTTCAACCACCCTTCTGAATACTCAAAGACCATAAGACATAGGAGCAGAAATTAGGCCATTCAGCCCATCAAGTCTGCTCTGCCATTCAATCATGGCTGATAAGTTTCTGTATTTTCAGACATAAGAAATCTTCTCTTGATTCAAGAATACATAGAGGAGGTCCAGGAGATTTTCAAATTTAAAATGGATTTCTTTGTTCACTGCTAAAGATCTGTTTAAGTTTGTTAAAAAGTGAAAATAATACCTTTTTAGAATTAACTATCAGACATAAAATATCACTTTAAAATGCTTTATCAGAACAAATCATTGTTTCTTCAAAAATGTTTACACTTTTAATCAAACCAATTATGTTGACCAAAAGTGTAATTTTCTAATGTCATTTTAAATTTGTGATTTTCCAATGCCTTCATTTCCTTCATATACATTTTGTGCTACAGTCACTGTAGGTCACACCACAATTGCCTGCTTTATTCACCCACTCTAACCTGCTCGGCTGAGCCTCACTCCAACCCCGGGCCAAGAGAGAATCTACCCTCAAAGGAAACCAGCTTCTTGCTACCAGAAGACCACAATATAGGCTTGTATAGAGGTTTATTTAATGTCAGTGGCAAATGCTGCCATCTTGCAAATGGCCACAAAATCCAGTGAACTCAGTGATGATAATGCCATTGAATATCAAGAGGGGTCATTGCCTGGCATTTGTGTGGCACGAATGTTACTTGTCAGCCCAAGCCTGGATATTGTGATTTGAAACTTCCTGAGAAACGTGATACAGGGGCTTTCCAAGTAATTCATTCTTCTTTCATCAGAATCTAAGAGAAAAAAAAGCCACATTTCAGATACTGAGTGATATGCTGTGCATTTTCAGTTTTTAAAAATTGCTTCCTTTTTCTCAGAAATGTGCCTAAAAACTCAGGATGGTGTTTGTATTTCCATCACCATTCAAGGTGATGCTAAAAATTGATTGATTCTAAACAGAGTTGCCTTAGAGATAATTTACTGTGAATTTGATGGTCACTTTATTCTGATTTTGGGGGAGTTTATTACGAGACAGAAAGGACACAGTCTGGGAGTTTTAACCTGATACATCACTGGAAACATTGTTAACTTCAATACCTGTGCAGTAACTTAGAAGAACCGCTTGCCTAACCTTTACAACACTTATTCAGCTTCTCTTTCACTGAATTCAGTGAGATGAATTTTGTACATTCTCTGAGCATAAAATCTGCTCTGTCACATCATCACTCACCTGTGATTTGTAAAAGTTACCCCCCTCCTCCACCACCACAGCTATCCATGTTCTATTACATTCATCTAATATGTTAAACTTTCAGAACTATCCTGCCTGACTTATTGGTTTCTGCTCATTCCACATTTCTTTATGTTCACATTATAGCTAGGAAAGTAATAATAATTACATCTTTGTATTCCTGCAAGCATCTTGCAAAACAGTAACAATAACTTCCATTCAAGGGGCAAAAAAATGAGTACCCTGTATTGCAATAAAATGAGACTGAACTTTTAAGAGTATTTGGTATGCCATAGCTCGTAATTTTTCATCAAGGCATTGAATATAATAAGAATTCACACTGTATCCTACAGTATACTTCATAAATCATTCAGTGCAGCACCTAGACAAGGATGTGAAACAGACTAGGACAGATTGAATCAACACAGTGCACCACATTACCTGCGAAAGTGCATTACATAGAAATGTCCACATTATTTATTCACTGAGTGGAATGAAACATGTTGTCTGAGAAGCTTCATGGGTTGCAAATATTTAAATGAGTTCTGCCTATTCACCAGTTAATAGTTATTCAGATAATAAACTACATTAAACAAATATCATAAAGAACTGATTTCAAATAGAGTTTTTAACTAATTAATTATCACAATCAACATTAGGTATCACTGTGACTTTTGATTTATAGAGGGAGCTATCAGCAATGCCGAATATGTTTCACATTTTGATTTTTTTGGGGAATGCTTCAGTATGGGGGCTGCTTTGTGAACCTACAGTGTAAGTTGGGAAAAGGAGATCTTAAGGTAAACAACAACGTTGGCTGTCATTTATGGGACTTATTTAGAATACAGGGAAGACCTTTCTCCCCATTGAAGTGTCTACATGTGTGATAGGAAACCGTATGGTGGGCTTTACTCAGCACCATCTCCAGTAGGTTATTCCTGCAATGCAATATCAGGAGCAAGGAGCAGATTTACATGGGTCACATTCGATATCTCACATGCTGGTGTTTAACTTGAAGCAATTTACAGGGGATCAGTGTGAAGTGTAGAGCTCTCAGTTTTGTTTATATTTTATTAGGTAAATGCTTGTTATTTGTTCAATTTTGGATTGTTTTTGTTAACAATCGTTTTACAACTTAAGGGCTGAATATTCATCTGTAAGCTGAAGGTGTAAGCTGTAGACAGTATGATAGAATTGTGACAAGAGTTCAAACCTTGAATTCTGATTTGGTATCCAACAGGGTATATTTATCTAATATGCATAGGTAATCCTCCCCTCATCAGAAAGACTGGGACTAATGACTTTACTTGCTTGGATATTCAACGTTTACAGCCCTGGAAGGAATAGAATAGAATAGTCATTTATTGTCACTTGTACTTTTTACCAAAAAAAAACAGTGAAAAGTGTTTATATTGCCATACTGCAGTGCTTATATGAATAACAGAAGGCATATATAAGAAAAAATAAAAGAAGTTAAGACAATCTCCATTTAGTTCAATTCCCGGCTCCTGGGTTCAGGAAAAGACAGTGCCATTGCAAGATTGCCACACCAGACTATTGGAATACCGGGCCAGAAGCCGTTGTTGAAACAGGCCTGTTCAGAATCAGAATATCCTTTCTGAGTCATCGAAATCTCAGGCTGCAAGCTTCCACAGAATCCTGAAGGTGCCCCAAGGACCCACCTCATTGCTGGTTCTGTGAAGGAAGACATCACAAAAGCCACTGTAAGGAATCTCGGTTCGCTGGATGGTGGGCTGGGGCGGAAGCCACTTCATCATCGAAGCTGCCTCCGATGGGGTCTCAGGCAAAACAGTATTCACATCAAAGTCCGTGAAATCTTTCATCAGTTCCTGAGTTTCATACTATTTTCCAAGTGAAGAGTGTGAAGATGCAAAACCAACAATCACATTTAAAAAAGGGCACACCAGACACATTGTCCCCTATCAGCATCCCAAAGGGACCATTCCCTCTACAACACTTTGGTCTGTTCCTCTGACACTGAAACCCCTCGTTATTCTCCTGTAGTATCTTCCTATGAGATCACTGAAGGATCCAACAGTTGCTCTTTCACTTGCTCCCTCTTCTTTGTCCAAGACCCCACATACACGATTCAGGTGAAGTAGGGTTTACTTGTGCTTCTTTCAATCAAGTCTATTGTATTCACTACTCACAGTGCGATCTCTTCTACATTGATATAACCAAATGCTTTACGAAATATCCCTGCTCTATCCACAAGAATTATCCCGACCTTCCAGTTTTTTGCCATTTCAATAAACCATCTTGCTTTCATGTTAACATTTCTGTTCCAGGTCTGCTGTTTGAAACCCAATGCAAGTTGGACGAATGGCACTTTATTTTCAGCTTAGGCACTTTCCTGCATTCGTACTCAGCATTGTGTTCAATAACTTCAGACCTTGACATGTATCATTCATTTTGATTAGCTAATACTGCACCACTCGCCCTCCCCCCATCCTGTGTCTTGTTTACATGTGATTGTTCTCAGCAGAGCTGACCTCTTTTCTGCTATTAACGTGAACACATACTCTTCATCTGAATCTCTCCTCTACTACCAATAACACGCCTTTTGATCTGGGGCACTGTTTCCATTTGTTCTATTTGGTCCTCCTCCTCCTCCTCTTTTGTCAACAGCATAAAAACCCTACTTTTCCATCTCCTTTCAGCTCTGATAAACTCACATTGGATTCGAGATGTTAACACTGTTTCTGCCTGCACAGTTCTTCTGTGTTCCTCTTACACTTTATGTTTTTAATTCAGATCTCCAGCATTTCTAGTACTTTGACTTTATTTTTAAAAGGGTGTATTATTCTCAATTTAAACATTCAATAGATAATTTCATGCCCATCTGACGATGATTGGTGAATAAACCTGGCCTGGCATACACACGTGACTCCATACCCACGGCGATGCCAGTCCACTCTTAACTGCCCTCTGGGCGGTTAGGGATGGGTGACAAACACTGGCTGGGGCATCCCATGAACGAATAAACTAAAACTCGGTGAGAAAAGACATCTGGATGGGAACATGAATAGGAAGGGGTCAGAGGGATATGGGCCAAGTGCTGGCAAATAGAACTAGATTAGTTTAGGATATCTGGTCAGTACGGACAAGTTGGGCTGAAGGGTCTGTTTCTCAGCAGTGCATCTCTGTGACTGTATAACTTGTTGATGGAACCATTATCTTCTTGAAGTATTCCATTTTAACCAGATGGAGGTTTTCTTTTAATCAGCTGAGGCACTTTTCATGCACAGTAAAGGCCCTCACGAATATGTTCAAATCAGATACTTTACAGCACAGAGATAATCAAAGATTTCACAGGCTGTACAGGCCAAGGAATTGATTCTCTATCGCCTTGAAATATAAATATTCTCCAACATGCTCACAGAGTCACTGATGTCTATAGCACAAAAAAAGACCCTTAGGCCCATCTAATCTGCACTGGTCAAAAACAAGCACCAACTATTCTTATCTATTTCCCTCTTACAGGCAATGACAGCTTTCTAGGATAATGTGATGTTTATAGGACAGGGTCTGAGACTCTTGACATTTCTTCCTGTCACTTTGTGATGTGGCAGGTGCTGCATTAATCAGAATAAGGTCCAACATAAAGTATTATGTCGAGGTATTCCACAGCCCCTCCTGTTGGAATGCTCCATATCCCATGTACGGAGTACTGTGCTAAGCCATTATTTGTGAGTGAAGTGAATACTGACTGCTTACATTGCTGAGAACATGTGCAGTTTCCTATGTTTCTCATGCAGGGATGCGTGTGTGCTAAGGGATTCAGCCACAGCTAGGGATTATTGTTGTTGCTGCTTAATGCAATAAAGGTCCAGAGTAGTGGAGAAGGAAACAGATGTACCTGAATGTCCAGGACCAACAGCATATAGATTCCAGTCTCCACACGAAGAGGTCACAGATTAAGATCCCCTCAGGATGTGTAGGAGATAGAGGAGGCCAGAGTCTAATGTCCTTGATGCCTTTCCTTCTAGATTTGCGAAGGGCAGTATCAGCATAGACTGAGGGTGACCTGGGGCACAGTGACTGCCCTATGCCAGCTTCTGGAGTGGGATTGATGACGTGAAGGGGCGAGTGACGATCCTGTCCCAGTGGCTGTCAAGGCAACAGCTGCACTGACATTTTATTGAACTGGCCCTTTCTAAGGAGCCACTGGGGACCTATGTGGGCTCTCTCAATCCTTGATCAACAAATATATTTGGATTGTTGTGCAATCTGATTTGTGGCAGATCACTCTGCTTCATCTTGTTTCCCTGTGATGAGATCAGTGTTGCAGCAAGGGCAGTAGGCTTTGGCAACGTAACATTGGCAGCCCCCATGTGCAGGGTGATAAAGACTGTCCATATGACACATTGACAGCACCATATCATTATGCAGCTGAGTTCATCAATAAAAAGTTCATCAATCTGTAAGTGATCTTTGATCATCAGGACCACATCTTAAGAAATCTGAACCAAGCATCCGAGGAGCTTCCACAATGCCTACATCCTTGAGAGCTCTCATGTTGCTGCTTAATTTAAGGGTTGGATGTCTTACAAGACTGGATACTGGGGGACAGGGACAGTGGCCAATGCTGATGATTCTGTTACATAGCCTCTGACTGACTTAGTTGATTTATTTATGGTCACGTGTATCTTGTTACAAAGTACAGCAAAAAGTGTTGTATGGTGTGGCCACTCTCCAGCGCCATCTTAAAACACAGTAAAATAAACCAAAACATCGAATATAAAGGCAGAAAGTGAATAAATAAAGGAAATGTCCAATTTTACAGTCCTTCTTGCTAAGTGCTCCATCATGGGACATGGGCCAAGGCCTTGGTGGCCAGGCATGGGTCCCCTTTGCTGTACTGCCACCGCTGGAATGAACATTGCCACTGTCTGGCGTTATCTCACCTTCACTGATGCCCCAGCCACTATGAGTCCTCCCTGGACCTTGCAATGCGGATGCCACCAATGCTGTTGGGTACTACACTGGCCCAACCTTGACTCCGCTGCCGCCATGAGTCTGCTTCGGGCCCACCTCACCGATGCAGCCATTGCTGATGCCGCCAGATCCCACACTGGGACCAAACTCGGCAAGAGGTAAGTCAAAATAATAGACGAGAGAAGAAAAAAAGAGTGAAGAGAGGAAAAACAGAAAGCCTTGACTGAGGCCAAGTGTGAAGGTAATGCAGCCCATTCTTCACACAGGGCCTGGGTGGAGCAGATAGTTGGCTTCCTGGAGATGAAGTTTTTCTCCTTGGATCAATCAAGGTGGGTCTTGCAGTATATTTTGGACAGAGCATGCCACATAATCCTAGCATGCTGTGCTCTGCATAACTGGAGCAGGCAAAGAGGAGATGAAATAGGGGCTGACAAACTAAGAGAGGCAGAAGCTTATCTTCTGACACGGAAGATGAAGACATTGAACAGGAAGGACATCAACGTCTACCTGATAAAAGTGGAGCAGTATTGGGCACTACATGACAGACAGGATTTATTGGGATTGGACAGGACAGATGCAGGGAGGATGGTCCCAAAGGTGGGGGAGTCCAGAACCAGAGGTCACAGTCTATGGATATGGAGTGAGCCATTTAGGAATGAGATGAGGAGATATTTCGTCACTCGGAGAGAGCAGTAAGCCTGTGGAATTCAATACCACAGAAAGCATTCAAGGCCAAAACATTGTATGATTTCAAGGAGTTGGATATAGCACTTGAGATAAGAGGGAAAACATGGGAACAGGCTATTGAGTTGGATGGTCAGAATGAATTGGGGAGTAAGCTTGAGGGACTACTGCTGTCCCTATTTTTATTTCTATGTATGATGTAATTGACATCTGATTCCAGTAGATGAGAGCTGGATGCACCGATTATTCATTTACTGTAAATCCATTAGTTCTTGAAAGGCAAGCAATCCATTTCTGTTCTAAAAGACAAGTGCAGCTTCTGTTTGTTTGGTTATTGTTCACTTTTGATCTTAGTGAATAAAATGTTTTGAAGCATTTGAAGGCTTTCCTGTGTGTGATGGTGCCACGTTGAACAATGATAATATGCTGAGCTACATTGGGCATTGGGAAAAGTATTGGGAATGTGGCTAAGGATGGGTAAGCTGTGTAGGTTGGTACTTACACACCAACAGATGTGGGAATATGCACATGTACACAAAACAAAATGTCAGCTGTGCTATCTCTATGCCCTGAGAAACGCCAGTTTGTGGTTGCTGCTCCACTATATGCACATTGAAGGACAACTCTAATTGGATAAGTGTCAGTTGTAAGACAAGAAGGACTTGCAGCAATGTATACTGTTGCAAATATGAGACTGTAACCTATTCTTCAGTATGCCTGACAGTAAGCCTGGATGTTTTATTGTAGGGTGGATGCTGGGAATTTGTTTCCGTCAGGCGGGGATACTAGGACCAGTGGGCACAGCCTTAGAATTAGAGGGCATCAATTTAAAACGGAAATAAGGAGATATTTCTTCAGCCAGAGAGTGGTGGGCCTGCGGAATTCACTGCCACGGTGCGCAGTGGAGGCTGGACGTTGAATGTCTTCGAGGCAGAGATTGATAAATTCTTAATCTCGCAAGAAATAAAAGGCTACGGGAAGAGTGCGGGTAAATGACGTTGAAGTGCCCATCTGACATGATTGAATGGTGGAGCGGACTTGATGGGTTTAATGACCTTACTTTCACTCCTATGTCGTATTGCCTTATGGTCTTATTATTGGAGATAATGGAAGGCTTGTATAGTTTTGCTGAAAATTTGCAAGGTATTCATACATAGATATAAAGACAACATTCATGGCAAAAAAAAAGTATTGCTAGCTAGGCTAGCACTTATCGCTGAGTTTGTTATGACTGGTTTCTGAGTCTCCCAATGTCCCAAGAAAATGTTGAGGTATCGGGTTATATGTAGTTGTGGTAGAGATTGTTCAATTAATTTATAAAACATAAGTCTAAATATCCATTTGGTGAATAGTATATTCGGGGAGATGATGGCTGAAAATGTGTTGCTGGAAAAGCAACATTCCTGAAGAAGGGCTCATGCCCGAAATGTCGATTCTCCTGCTCCTTGGATGCTGCCTGACCTGCTGCGCTTTTCCAGCAACACATTTTCAGCTCTGATCTCCAGCATCTGCAGTCCTCACTTTCTCCTCGGGGAGATGATGATGGCCTAGTATCACTGGACTGTTAATTCAGAGACCCAGGAAATGTTCTGGGGATCCGGGTTCAATGAAAATTCAATAAAAATATGGAATTAAGCATCCAATGATGACCATGAATTGACTGTTGGAAAACCCCATCTGGTTCACTAATACCCTTTAGGGAATAAAACTGCATCCTCACCTGGTCTGGTCTACATGTGACTCCAGACCCACAGCAATGTGATTGACTCTTAACTGCCATTTGGGCAATTATGGATTGGTGATAAGTGCTAGCCTAGCTAGCAACGCTTTTTTTTGTCATGAATGAATAAAAAAATTGATGAATTTTTTATTTTTTATTGTTCCATACAGATTTGTTGTACGACTTGAATTAAACAAGATGGTCATGGAAGTGTTGTATATGTGCACTGTGAAATAAAGCAGTATCGATCCCTGTCAGAACTCATTCCATCAAAGAGATCGAAGAAGCAATCGTGTAAAATCACAATGTAATTACAAGGGCATGGTAATATAATCACAAGGGCATGGCATTATCATGTTCCCATTTTATTTTGTGTTGAGTAGATAGAGAGCAGTATGAGTCAATGCCTATAAAAATCAGATGCACTTTCCACTTAGGGAAGTGGCAATGTCAATGACAATGAGGAGATATTTAAAGCAGACACAATTTTGTCACAGCAACCTTTGTTCAAGACAATCTCATAACTCTTGAGAGCTGGAGGTATACCTACTATTCCATATCTAAAGAATAATGGTCTTCTCTCTGAAGTTCACTCCATCTGCTGATTTGTACCTATCTCTCTAAGCAGACAATTAGCAATTGGCTTCTCCCAAAGAAGGCAAAGAAAATGTTCCTTCATAATTTATTTCCCACAATGATGAAGTAGGGATTGGAAAATAAGTGTTGTGGGAAATTTAAAGCTTTATCTTTACTCACATTCTACTGAACATTGGTGCAAAAGTTTACTAAAACACTGTTGTACCCATGCCAATGTTAAAAAGTTCCAGTTTGTGCAAATTATGCTTTTATTTTAGAAGTATTTGAACAATGCAGTACCTGCCAGGCAATAATATGCTCGGGTGTGTGCCTTATTGCTCAAATGAGAATGGCCTCAACGACTAAAGGAAGAGACTGAAGGTCAAGTCTATCATTTATCAACCTACACTAATTTGATAAAGCAGGTGACAAAGTCCATAATCTCAAGTGAATGAGACCTTATAGCCACGTTTAAGCATTTTAATAGGCTTTTCAAATTCTGTGTCATTGATAGGGAAATCAAAATTTTCTTTTTACAACAAGGGTCTCCAATTAGGGAGGTGGTTGTGGAGTAGTAATAATATCACTAGACCGATAATCCAAAGCTCTAGAAAATACTCTGGGGTCGTGGATTTGAATTCCACAATAGCAGATGGTGAAATGTGGATCCAGTAAAATCTGGAATAAAAATCTAGTCTAATAGCAACCATATAACGACTAATAATTATTGTAAAACTAATCTGGTACACTAACTCCTTTAGAGGAGAAAACTGGCATCCTTACTTGATCTGGTCTACATATGACTTCAGACACATAACAATGTGGTTGACTCTTAACTGCCCCCTGGGCAATTAGGGATGGGCAATAAATGCTGACCTAGACAGAAGCACTCCGATCTTGTGGATGCAGATAAAAAATTAGACTGTCTTATTTTTTAAAATTCCAGATTTTATTGGAGCGGCACAGTGGCTCAGTGGTTAGCACTGCTACCTTACAGCATCAGGGACCTGGGTTCGATTTCAACCTCGGGCGACTGTGTGGAGTTTGCACATTCTCCCGTGTCTGCGTGGGTTTTCTCCGGGTGCTCTGGTTTCCTCCCAGAGTCCAAAGATATGCAGGTTAGTTAAATTGGCCATGCTAAATTACCCATAGTGTTCGAGGATATGTAATCTCAGTGCATTAGTTAGGGGAAGTCTAGAATAATTGGTGCAGGGGAATGGATCTGGGTGGGTTACTCTTTGAAGTGGCGATGTGGACTTGGAGGGCCAAGTGGCCTGTTTCCACAGTAGGAATTCTAATTGAATTCACATATCACCATCTGTCATGGTATCATAGAAACCCATATCTCCAGGATATTAGCCTTTAGTTCTTGATCACTCATCCAATGACATTACTATTACTTCACTATCTTACCTGTATAACCCTAGCTTCAACTTGAAAAGTCAGAGCAGTACACAGCATTCCCAGTTTCGAGAAAAGGCCTGGGACGGCCTAAATGAGCAGCTGTCATTGTTTTCTTCTGCTCCCAGTGGAGGTACCGGGGATTTTCCGAGCTTAATCAGTACCTCTGGTTGCAAACAGCATTCGTTATGAGCTAGAGGTGTTCTATTGAAACCACCGTATCGTGTGCTGGGGAAGATTTCAAGGAACTCTTCTAAATATTCCCCTTGATATAAGGGTAGATGATTGGAGGATCCATCCTCTGTTCTATCCTGAATTATAAGGCTTGCGCTCCATTCAATAGAATCGTGCAAGAAACAATTTCTTGTTCCAGTATGGCAATAAGACAGCAATCCTTCAATCTGCTCTGAGGACCAGAATGGACTTTTGGCTGTTCAGTAAAAAAAAACAAGACCAAGGTGAAAATATATAATTGGGAGGTGATGGGCTATTATTGCTGGACAGTTAATCCAGAGATCCAGATAATGGCAGATGGTGGAATTTGAATTTGATTAAAAAATCTGTAATCAAGAGTTTAATGATGACCATGAGTCCATTGTCAACTGTTGGAAAAACCCATCTGGTTCACTAATCCTGGTCCTTTAGGGAATGAAACTGCTATCCTGACCTGTGACTCCAGACCCACAGCAATGTGGTTGACTTTTAACTGCCTTCTGGGCATTTAGGGATGGGCAATAATGCTGACCTAGCCAGCGATGCCTACATCCCATGAATGATTAAAAATACACTGAGTAGGCCATGATTGGATTTGTGGCTGCAGTTTTTGAGAAGATTTGTAGCGCAGGTTGAGGTTCAGGCTGTAACTTTGCTCGCTGAGCTGGTAGGTTTGTTTTCAGTCGGTTGCTGTTCTGTCCTGCTTTCTATTTATGTATCTTGGTCTGTCAAGGTGGGTGATGTCATTTCCAGTTCTTTTTCGCAGAGGTTGGTAGATTGAGTCCAGATGTGTTTTTGGTGGAGTTCCGGTTTGAATGCCAGACCATTAGGAATTCCCATATGTTTCTCTGATTAACCCGTCCTAAAATGGATGTGTTATCCCAGAACAACAATGGACTTCCATTCCTAAATGTTAGAGTGCCATGAACAGTCAGTGGAGAACTGCAGACCAGCATCTACAGGAAAGCAACAGACACAGACCAGATACTCAACTACAGAAGCAGTCATCCTAACACTCACATATGGAGCTGCATCACAACATTATTTAAATGGACCACAACACACTGGAGGAACTACAAGCAGCAGAAGAAAAATATCTATACAGCGTATTAAGGAAAAACAGGTACCCGATAAACACAGTCCACTGATTCTTAAGCAACAAACTCAAACAAGAAGACACAACACGCCCAGAGACTCTAGCTACACTACCATACATCAAACACATCACAGAGATGACTACCAGACTACTGTGACCCCTTGGCATCATGGTAGCCCACAAACTTACCAACACACTGAAGCGGTTACTGATGAACCTAAAGGACCCTGTACCAACAACCAGTAAAACTAGCCACCAGGATACACAAGCACCAGCTAGCCACCAAACGGCATAACCAACTATCACGAATATCCTTACATACAGTCTGAGAAGGACACCACTTTGACTGGGATACACATCAATCCTAGGACAGACTAACAGAGACACATTCGGGAGTTCCTAGAAGCCTGGCATTCTAACTGGAACTCCATCAATAAAAACATCGTTTTGGACCCCATTTACCAACATCTGAGAAAAAGAACCGAAAGGGACATCACCCACCTTAACAGACCAAGACACCTAAATAGAAAGCGGGGCAGAACACCAGCACTTCACCAGAGGCTCACTAATGATGTTACCTAGCATGGTGATGAAACATCTGAGAACAAATCTACCAGCGCAGTGAACAAATTTACAACCTGGACTTCCGGATACTTGATAAAAAAAGATATTAGACCACGGTGAAAATATGATAGAAGTAGGCCATTTGGTCCCTCAAGCCTGTTCCACTATTTAATAAGACTATAACCTATCTAATTATGTCCTCAACTCTACTTTCCTGTCTCACCCCACATCCTTTGATTCTCCCACCCAATCAACAATCTAACTCTGCCTGAAAAATATTCAATGACCCTGTCTCAGCTACTGTCTGGGGAAGAAAATTAAATATACTAACACTCTTATGAGGAAAAAAAGAATCCTCATCTCATTCTTAAATGGTAGATCCTTTATTTGTAACCTATGTCCCCTCATTCTAGTTTTTCCCACAAGGAAAACATCCTCTCAGCATCCGCTTGTCAATACCCATTAAGCATCTTACTTGTTTCACTAAGATCACCTCTCATTTTTCCAACAGTTACAGGCATAATTTTTCCAGCGTTTTTGTCATAGGATAACATCTCTCATCCCAGTAAATGTCAAGTTATCATTCCCTGAACTACATCTGATGATGTAAAATCTTTTCTCAAGTCAAGTAAAGTATTGTACACAGTACTTCAGATGTGGTCTCCCCAGTGTTCTGTACAATAGTATGCAAAGTGTCTGCACTATTATGTTCCATTTCCCTTGCAGTAAACAACAATATTCCATTTGTTTGTTATTCACATGTTGCAGCTGCAGACTAACTTCTTGTGATTAATGTGTCAGAACCCCAGATCCCTCTGTACTGCTGAGTGTTGCAATCTTTCTCCATTTAAATTGCATGTCTTCATGAGTTCACATTTTTCCACATTGCTATTTTTTTTGCCCACTTATTTCACTTATCTTTGTAAACCTTTTTTTGCCCTCCTCACTACTTTCTAGCCTATCTTTGTACCCTCCTCTAATTTAGCTGCCATACAGTCAATCCTTCCAACTAAATAAAGATTGTAAACAGTTGATGTCCCTGCTCTGATCCATAACAATCCACTAGTTGCAGCTTGCCAACCCAGAAATGACCCAGTTATCTGTACCTTCTGCTTCCTGTTAGCCAACTAATCCTTTATCCATGATAATTTCTACCCTTACATTAGCATAGCAACCTTTTCTGTGGCATCTTATCAAATACTTTTTGGAAATCCAAGTACACAACATTGATAGATTCTCTCAGCCACATGGACAACATTTTCTTTTCCTGGAGATATCAGGCCTTCAATGTTCCTTCTTTCTCCTCATCAATTGGAGCTGCAAGGACCAATGCTTTCCTTATTGCAGACTTGCGAAGAATAAAACAGGCCAATTTCAGTCAGAATTCTCATGCTGGCCTGCCAGGTTCACTCAAGTCTATCTCTGTACTTAAAGCTGGATAAAAAGGCCGAATTTTACCAAAAATTGAGTGTCAATTTTGGCAAGTTCCCTGGAAGGTTTCTCTCCGTGGACCCTGGCAGGTTTGCTCGCACTATCTTCTAAACTCACCTCATTATTTACACACCACATTCACAGTGAACTCTGCTCACTGTGTTCTCCCACTCATCACAGACAAGACTGCTGCCCACTGCCAAGATCTTGCAGAATTCCGAGCACCAGAAGCGCCCTTAAGGCCCAGCTATGCACCTGGTCAAGTGCCTGGCTCCTGTGAATTGCCTCACATTGTCAGACTGAGGGAAATTGATCCCTGGCTTTGTTGATGGGGACTGCGAGGTCCAGTTGGATGGGAGGTGTGTGGAGTAACTGCGCTTAGCATGTGCCCTGAGATGTCGGTACCTGGTGTCCAAAATGCAGGGCCAAAGGAGTAAGCAGTGAGCTGGAGTTGCCTGGGTGTCCACTCTGATTTTCATCTGGGAAATTGTCGCTATCTGGTTTCTATCCAGAGGGTGGGAGAATGGGAAGCTATAATGGGAAGTGAGATAATGTAATAATGAGGATGTTAAGAGATGCCTTTCACCACTTAATTGTGAGAATCTTGTCTCACTGTTATCCTTGGTCTCTGAGTAACAATCCATTCCATTGGCTAAATAATTCAGATACTGTGACTCAGCATAGAACAAAAACATTAAAAAAAATGAAATGTGAAGCAATTCTTTAAGAGGCCAAATACATACTTCCTCGCCATCTACTGTTGTGTAGCTCTGCTTATGTGGTAAACATACAGGCTTTATAATTACGTTAATGAGTTATTCTTGCCAAAGCCAGTTCAGTTAGATATCGACCCTACCAGTGCACTTGCCCAGTGCAAATATATGCTCTGATCTCAATGTCATTAGGTAATTGAGAGATTGGCAACCATTTTTAAATAGTCCCATCACAACATGCAGCAGAGATCCAATTAACTTTGATTAAAGGAGATAGTGTAAGGCAAGTGAGGGAAGAGGAGAAAATGAGACAGGGAATATATCATGATAGAATTTGAGCTGACATTGATGAGCTGGATAAAGGCCAACAGTGGATGAAAAATATAACAGAAAATGATGCAGTGTGAGCCAGCTGTCATGTTGTTTTGCTAAGACCTGTCTCTCACAAGGACATTGCTGAATTTCAAAGATATAATTTTCTACACTATATTGAGCCTTGAGAGGAAAAGGTATTGTTAATTCCTTGTTTCTTCAACACAATTACTGGTTTTTTCTTGGCTTTTCCGTACTGCTTTTAAAACACTAATTGTGCTTTAGATTCTTATATTGTGAGAATGACAAGGGAGTTCTGACTTTATCAGTAACTGTTTTTATTGTATTGCAAGAAACTGTGATACAGTCAAGGCTGTACTGTTAGAGAAAACTGGTTTGAGCAGGTAGGAGCTATTTGGCTCCAGTATAGTTTAAGTGCAATGACCTGATCTCAAATCTCATCAGTAATTGCATACACTTAAGAAATGAGAACATTGAGGGGAGAGGTTTGAAGGAATGTTTTGCAATCCGAGTCATTATCTTTATATCTGTTTGTTATGTCTTTCTGCTTTGCATGGTTTGGAAGAAGTGGGTTCTGGTTCAAGGAGCACTGGCACTAACAATGGGGAAGGAGAACCTTAGGGGTAGTTTACAGCTCAACTGTACCCCTTCACATTCAATTACATTATCATTACTGTATCTCCCAGTCAACATCCTGAGGGTTATCATTGACCAGAAACTGAACTGAGCTAGCTATACAAATTTAGTGGCGACAACAGCAGGTCAGAAGTTAAGAATCCTGCAGTGAATAACTCACCTCTTGAATCCCCAAACCTGTTCACCATCTACAGGGCACAAATTAGGAGTGTGATGGAATACTCCCCATTTGCCTGAATGGGTGCAGCTCCAACAACTATCAAGAAGCTTGACAGTATCCACAACAAAGCAGCCTCTTGTTTGGCATCATGTCCAGAAACATCCTGTCTCTCCAACATCGAAGTTCAGTAGTAGAAGTGTGTATCATCTACAAGATGCACTGCAGAAATTCTCCAAGACTGCTTTGACAGCACTTTCCAAACTCCTGACCATTACTATCTAGAAGGAGAAGAGTAACAAATATATGACAGAAGTGGGTACTGCAAATGCTGGAGATTAGAGTCAAGATTAGAGTGGTACTGGAAAAGCACAGCAGGTCAGGCAGCATCTAATGAGCAGGAAAATCGATGTTTCAGGCAAAAGCCCTTCATCCTGCTAAGCTTTTCCAGCACCACTCTAACCTCAACAAATATATGGGAACACTACCATCTGAAAGTTCCTCTCCAAGTCACTCACCATTCTGACTTGAAAATATATTGTCTTTTCTACCTGTCGCTGAGTCAAAATCCTGGAACTTTCTCTATATGACATTGTGGATCTAGGTAAACTAAATGGACAGCAGCAGTTCAAGAAGGCAGCTTACCACCACCTGCAGAAGGACATCTAGGGATGGGCAATAAATGCTGGCTCAGCCAGCAATGCCCTTATTCCATGGATGATTTTTTTTTTAAATTATGTGACCTTTAAAATGGGGAATTCATTGTAGGCATCCATCTTATTGCAGCTCAATAATTACAAAGTACAGACAAAACTGTACAGGCAAGCAGTATTCCCTCTAATGTTTTTGGTGCATGAAATCTCAGAAGATCCTCAGACTGGCTGCGCAGCTTAGAGGGAAAGCTACCTGTGAGCTTGTAACTGTAGTGGTAGCCAAGATAAGGTAGCCAAGGTAGAGGAGTTGTTAGCAATGAGGGAAGAGTAATCTTTGCAACCAGGCCGAAGTGGAAAGGAGATGAGAATCTGGGGTTTGGATCAGTGGGTACAGCTATGACTCAGGTCCAGTGTAGATGGAATGTGAACATGGACCTCTGACATAGAGTTAGGAACAATATCCCTGTGCCACAAAACTCTAGCCTCAAACAGAGTTGGTAAGTAGTGAGGAGATTAGCAGGAGAATATCAATGGACGGGTCAGGCAAGCAGATCAGTAGCAAATGGAATTCAACTTGGAAAAGTATGATGCAATGCTAACAAGGGATTACACTATGAACGGTACGACCCTAGGAATACTGGGATCTTGGTGTGCATATCCACAGATTCATGAAAAAATCAGGGAAGATAGATAAGATGATTAAGCAGACATATGGGTTTGCCTTTATTAGTTGATGCATAGGAGACAAGAACAAGGTGGTTATGTAGGAATTGTCTAAAACTATGATTATGTCACAACTGGAGTACTGAGGGCAGCCCTGGCCCCTCAAGAGGGTACATGTGAGATTTATCAAACTATTGCCTGTACTTGAGGGTCTGAGCTATGAGGAAAGATTGGATAGACTAGGATTAATTGGACTAGCAATGCATAACACAGAACCTGTTAGAAGTGTGTAAGATTAAGGGGCATAGGTAGACTGGATAGGAAGGTGTTCTATTCCTTTAGTGGAGGGTCAATGACCAGGGAGCATAGATTTAAGGTAAGAGGTAGAAAGCTAAAGTGGAGGAAAAACATCATCATTCAAAGAGTAGTGTTGAGTCAGAAACTCTTGAAATATTTAACCCAAATTTAGGTGTGCACTTGTATTGTCATTACCTCCAGGGCCATGGACCAAGTGCTGTAAAATGGGATTAATCTCGTCAAATCTTTGTTGACTGGCATGGAAATGATGGGGGAATGGCCTCCCTCTGTGCTGTAAAAATCTGAGCCTATGAGTCTACAATTCAGGAAGAAGTTAATAGAGTTAATAGGAAGCTAGGCGTTAGTGTTAAGGTTATAAAGAAGCCTGTGCATAAATCGTAGTGCAGTACAGTTGAGAATGGGTGTTGAAAGTCTAAAAGTAGTAATTGCTTGATGCATTGGAGCCAGATTAGAGCACCTAAGAGTCACCTTGCCACCAAACATCTTCAACATGCCTTTACTGTGTGACATTTATTCTGCAAACACCCCATTGCTAGAGGACTTCAACATTATAATGCAAACAACATCTTCAACCTCTGGAGTGGCATTGCTACTCAGTGTCTGACAGGAAGGGAAATCACTGTAACAGAAAATTATTTACCAAAAATCAAGTCAGGTGACCACTTAGCTCCTTGATAGGCAGAAGATTTGGTAGACTTTTTAGTGGATGATAATCAGGGTGTCCTGTGCATTACGATGCTTGGCCCTCACTTTGAAGAACAATCTGAATATTTGCCAATTTTGTTGCTAATTTCATGCTATAGATAAGTAACAAAATTGTTCCACAGAACTTTGTTTTTAAAGCCACGACATTGTGGAAATTCATTGTGTTGGTCAATATTGTGTTTTTGCATTTCTCATTGTCCAGGGTCACCTTTCTGAAGGTTTAGTAACCAAATGGTATCGATCTCCTCGCCTCCTTCTGTCTCCGAACAACTACACCAAAGCTATTGATATGTGGGCTGCAGGTTGTATATTTACAGAAATGCTAACTGGGAAGATGTTGTTTGCTGGTAAGAAAGTTCCTATTCATGTATTTACCATTTAGAAAACATTGTCTTGCAAATATGCTGGATAGAATTACTATTTCATGAGCAACATTTAAAATAAAGTGAAAAAAAGGCAAAATGAATACACAGAATCTTCCTCAGCGTTCTCTGAAATTGGTAAGCCCACCACTGTATTCCATCTCATGGCCTGACAGATCCTTTTACCTATCACCATCAAGGCAAAAAGAATAATTATTTTCCACTGAATCTTTTCATATGCATCATTGTTGTATTTCATGATTGAGTCTCGGGGTAATTTTGCATGATGGTGATAGGAGAGAGGATCTGTCAGGCCATGAGCTGGAATATAGTTCTGCTGCTGTTGATGTTCCACAATATTTCATGGATGTCCATTTTTGGGCTGCTGGATCTGCTCATATATATCATTTAACTCCGCCCACTGCTGCTAATACTGAAAAAATGAGGACCGGGCGTTTGTCGGGTATATAAATCTAAACCTATATAAGCTTACCTTGTGCATAGACGGAGTGCACGCTGAGCAGGAGCGGATACAGGACTGCTGAGTAAGTGAGGTAATATATTTAGGCTGCCGCTTTACTTGAAACACTACTTAGGTAGTGTCTCCCACCCATCCATCCTCCTCGAACCAATGAAAATGGGCTCTGTGTGCTGGATTGGTAAGGTAACCAGTTTTTTTGTATTTTTTACTTTTCAATTGTTTCTTTGGGAATTTAGAACAGTGGGAACAGACGTTAGGGCAGTTGAATGTTCCTCCTGCAGAATGTGGGCGGTAAAGGTCACTATTAGTGTCCCTGCTGACTTCATCTGCGGGAGGTGCACCCAACTCCAGCTCCTTGAAAACTGTGTTAGGGAACTGGAGCTGGAGCTGGATGAACTTTGGATTGTTTGGGAGGTGGAGGGGGTTTTTGAGAGGAGTTACAGGGAGATAGTCATACGTCAGGTACAAGAAAAAGGCAGATGGGTTACAGTCAGGGGATGGAAAGGGAACTGGCAGATAGTGCAGGGATTCCCTGTGGCCGTTCCCCTCAAGAACAAGTATACCATTTTGGATACTGTTGGGGGGAACAACTCAACAAGGGTAAGCCATTGGGTACAGGTCTCTGGCGTAGTGTCTGTCCCTGTTCCTGAGAAGGCACATGGGAGAGGAACAGAGCATTAGTCGTTGGGGACTGTATAGTTAGGAGGACAGATCGGAGGTTCTGTGGGAACGAGAGAGACTCATGGTTGGTTTGTTGCCTCCCAGATGCGACAGTTTGTGATGTCTCGGATTGTGTTTTCGGGATCCTTGAGGGGGAGGGGGAGCAAACCCAAGTCGTGGTCCACGTAGGTATTAATGGCATAAGTAGGGAAAGGGATGGCGATTTAAGGCAGAAATTCAGGAATCTTGGGTGGAAACTTACAGCTAGAACAAACAGAGTTGTTATCTGTGCCACATGCTAGTGAGGCAAGGAATAGGGCGAGAGAGGAGTTGAACACATGGCTTCAAGGATGGTGCAGGAGGGAGGGTTTCGGATACCTAGATAACTGGGGCACATTCTGGGGTAGGTGGAACCTCTACAGAGGTGGTTTGAAGTGTGTATACTTCAATGCCAGAAGCATTTGGAATAGGGTGGGTGAACTTGCTGCATAAGTTGGTATCTGGGACTTCGATGTTGTGGCCATTTCGGAGACATGGATAGAGCAGGGACAGGAACGGATGCTGCATGTTCTGGGATTTAGCTGTTTCAGTAAGAACAGGGAAGATGGTAAAAGAGGGGGAGGTATGGCATTATTAGTCAAGTACATATAACGGTGGCAGAAAGGATGTTTGAGGACTCGTCTACTGAGGTAGTATGGGCTCAGATTAGAAATAGGAAAGGAGAGGTCACCCTGTTTAGAGTTTTCTATTGGCCTCTGAATAGTTCCAGAGATGTAGAGGAAAGGATAGCAAAGATGATTCTGGATAGGAGTGAAAGTAACAGGGTAGTTGTTATGGGGTACTTTAACTTCCCAAGTTAAAGTACCCCATAACTGGAAATACTATTGTTTGAGTACTTTAGATTTTGTTTTTGTCCAATGTGTACAGGAGGGTTTCCCGACATGGTATACAGACAGGCCAACAAGGGGCGAGGCCACATTGGATTTGTAGTGGGATATGAACCCAGCCAGGTATTAGATTTGGAGGTAGGTGAGCACTTTGGTGATAGTGACCACAATTCAGTAATGTTTACTTTAGTGATGGAAAGGGATAAGTATATAACACGGGGAAAGAGTCATATCTGAGGGAAAGGCAATTAGAGTCATAGAGATGTACAGCATGGAAACCAACCCTTCGGTCCAACCCATTCATACCGACCAGATATCCCAACCCAATCTAGTCCCACCTGCCAGCACCTGGCCCATATCCCTCCAAACCCTTCCTATTCATATACCCATCCAAATGCCTTTTAAATGTTGCAATTGTACCAGTCTCCACCACTTCCTCTGGCAGCTCATTCCATATATGTACCACCCTCTGTGTGAAAAAGTTGCCCCTTAGGTCTTTTTTATATCTTTCCCCTCTCACCCTAACCTTATGCCCTCTAGTTCTAGACTCCCAGACCCCTGGGAAAAGACTTTGTCGATTTATCCTATCCATGCCCCTCATAATTTTGTAAACCTCTATAACCCCTCAACCTCCGTCACGCCAGGAAAAAAGCCCCAGCCTGTTCATCCTCTCCCTGTAGCTCAGATCCTCCAACCCTGGCAACATCCTTGTAAATCTTTTCTGAACCCTTTCAAGTTTCACAACATCTTTCCGATAGGAAGGAGACCAGAATTGCACGCAATATTCCAACAGTGGCCTAATCAATGTCCTGTACAGCCGCAACATGACCTCCCAACTCCTGTACTCAATACTCTGACCAATAAAGGAAAGCATACCAAACGCCTTCTCAATTATCCTATCTCCCTGCAAATCCACTTTCAAGGAGCTACGAACCTGCACTCCAAGGTCTCTTTGTTCAGCAACACTTCCTACCATTAAGTGTATAAGTCCTGCTAAGATTTGCTTTCCCAAAATGCAGCACCTCGCATTTATCTGAATTAAACTCCATCTGCCACTTCTCAGCCCGTTGGCCCATCTGGTCAAGATCCTGTTGTAATCTGAGGTAACCTTCTTCGCTGTCCACTACACCTCCAATTTTGGTGTCATCTGCAAACTTACTAACTGTACCTCTAATGCTCACATCCAAATCATTTATGTAAATGACAAAAAGTAGAGGACCCAGCACCGATTTTTATGGCACTCCACTGGTCACAGGCCTCCAGTCTGAAAAACAACCCTCCATCACCACCCTCTGTCTTCTACCTTTGAGCCAGTTCTGTATCCAAATGGCTAGTTCTCCCTGTATTC
>NC_057710.1:34529477-34568041 GCF_004010195.1 Chiloscyllium plagiosum
TCAATCTTCTTTGTTACTTCTTCAAAAACCTCAATCAAGGTTGTGGGAAATGATTTCCCACGCACAAAGCCATGTTGACTATCCATAATCAGTCCTTGCCTTTACAAATACATGTACACTCTGTCCCTCAGGATTCCCTCCAACAATTTGCCCACCGCTGGCATCAGGCTCACTGGTCTATAGTTCCCTGGCTTGTCCTTACCACCCTTCTTAAACAGTGACACCACGTTAGCCAACCTTCAGTCTTCTGGCACCTCACCTGTGACTATTGATGATACAAATATCTCAGCAAGAGGCCCAGCAATCACTTCTCTAGCTTCCCACAGAGTTCTAGGGTACACCTGATCAGGTCCTGGGGATTTGTCCACCTTTGTGTTTCAAGATATCCAGCACTTTCTCCTCTGTAATATGGACATTTTGCAAGGCGTCACCATCTATTTCCCTACAATCTATATCTTCCATATCCTTTTCTTCAGTAAATATTGATGCCAAATACTCGTTTAGTATCTCCCCCATTTTCTGTGGCATCTAGAAAGGAATGAGTTGATTAGGGATAGTCAACACCGTTTTGTGAAGGGTAGGTCATACCACACAAACCTTATTGAGTTCTTTGAGAAGCTGACCAAATAGGTGGAAGAGGGTAGAGCGATTTATGTGATGGATTTCAGGAAGGCATTTGATAAGGTTCCCCATGATTGGCATTTGCACAAAATACAGCAGCATGGGATTGAGGGTGATTTAGTGGTTTGGATCAGAAATTGGCTAGCTGAAAGAAGACAGAGGGTGGTAGTTGATGGGAAATGCTCATCCTGGAGTTTAGTTACGAGTTTGGTGTACTGCAAGGATCTGTATTGGGGCCACTGCAGTTTGTCATTTTTATAAGTGACCTGGATGAGTGTATAGAAGGATGGGTTAGTAAGTTTGCGGATGACACTGAGGTCGGTGGAGTTGTGGATAGTGCTGAAGGATGTTACAGGTTACATAGGGACATAGATAAGCTGCAGAGCTGGGCTGAGAGTTGGCAAATGGAGTTTAATGTGGAAAAGTGTGAGGTGATTCACTTTGGAAGTAGCAACAGGGCTAATGGTAAGATTCTTGGTAGTGTAGATGAGCAGTGGGATTTTGATGTCTGTGTACATAGATCCCTAAAAGTTGCCACCCCAGATTGATAGGGTTGTTAAGAAGGCTTATGGTGTGTTAGTTTTTATTGGTAGAGGGATTGAGTTTTGGAGCCATGAAGTCATTTTGCAGCTGTACAAATCTTTGCTGTGGCTGCACTTGGAGTATTACGTACTGTTCTGGTCACCGCATTATAGAAAGGATGTGGAAGCTTTGGAAAGGGTTTAGAGGAGATTTACTAGGATGTTGCCTGGTATGGAGGGAAGGTCTTCTGAGGAAAGGCTGAGAGTCTTGAAGCTGTTTTCGTTGGAGAGAACAAGATTGAGAGGTAACATATAAGATAATCAGAAGGTTAGATAGGGTGGGTAGTGAGAGCCTTTTTCCTTGAATAGTGATGGCTAGCACAAGGGGACATAGCTTTAAATTGAGGGGTGATAGATATAGGACAGATGTCAGAGGTAGGTTCTTTACACAAGAGTAATAGGGGTGTGGAACACCTTGCCTGCAATAGTATTAAACTCACCATCGTTAAGGGCACTTAAATGGTCATTGGATAAACATATTGATGAAAATGGAATAATGTTGGTTTGGTGGGCTTCAGATTGGTTTCATAGGTTGTCGCAACATCACAATGTTCTGTTATCATGATGGTAATACTGCATTGTATAAATGGAGAGTGCCTCAACTTAAACATAAGACTTCCTAAATACAGGGCAGTTATCCCATCCACAGATGCTACTGTGGACTATTGAATCTGTGAGAAATAGATTGGTGAGATTGAGATCAGGCAGAATACCCTTGTGTTGTTTTTTTTGTCAGTCGACACCAGCTCAGTCCAACCTGGTGCTGTGACCTTTGGGACTCTGCCAACTCAGCAAGTGATGGAACTATCAATGATGGTCAATGTTGAAGATTTCCACCTATTCTATATATTCTGTGTTCACAGCTTTTCAACTAAGAGGTGCTGAAAATGAAGAAATGACTAGTTTGCCACTTAATTGAGGGCTGATTGGTAGTAATCAATAATAGATTTCCTGACCTTCTTACACTTAGAGCTATGATATTCTATAGGATCTGCAAGGATTCCCAAAATCACTCTCACCTATTCTGCTGGACCCACCAGGGTTGATGATAAAAGATTCTGGAAGACTGGTTGATAAATATTATTCTTAGTGTACAATTGTATACTATAAGGCTGTTCCAGTTTGGTGACCATTTGTTAGGAAAAAAGGACCACATTGCACATCTGAGCTTGGAAAGTCTGAATCTTATGTTGTTGTGATGCTTTTTTCATTGTTAATAGATCTGTCAGCTCTCTGTGTTTTGATTCTGTTCTGCAGCCATTGTTTACTGTATAACTAAATGTTGTGGGAGGAGAGCTGCATGTAGGTCAAAGCAAGTATAGGTGCCTGGATGCTTTACCAGAAAACCTTAGGTAAAATCATCATGGCCTCTTTTCTGTGCCCTTAATTGCATGACAGGTTATCAAAGTGAAACTCACATTGTGAGGATTCCTGGTTGAGGTCCACTATTTCCAATACTTTAACGTATCCTAACAGTCAATGGATCCAGTTACTTATGTTTTGAATTTTGAGCTACACTTGTCCTGTGACAAAGAATATGTGAATTAATTTAAACATGATGTGATTTCCTCCTCTCCATTTTTCTTTTCTTGCCAGGTGCTCATGAGCTGGAACAGATGCAGCTCATTCTGAAAACAATTCCTGTTCTCCGAGAGGAGGATAAGCAGGATCTCCTCCGTGTTATGCCAGCGTACATCAACCCAAAATGGGAGGTAACTAAACCACTGAGCACAATACTTCCTGAAGGAAATGCAGAAGGTAAATCATCATTTGAAAAAAAAAATGTAATATTTGATTCCTGTTTGAGATGTCTTCAGAGGTCAAGTGCCTTTCCTTAAGGAAAAAGAATATTGTGTACTATTCCCCCCTCTGTACAGAAAACAATTCTTGCTGCTTTGGAATTTTTCCCACTTACGTTATGAGAAGAACTGCAAAAGAACAATGGTTTCTCTGCAAGCTCATACATTGAATTTTTTTTAATTTTAGAGCTTTTAGCAGCACTGAAAGAGGCCCTTCAGCCTATCGTGTCTGCATTTTCTAACCATGGATTTTATCCACTGCTGAGAAGATCACCGTGCGTGCCTGTGGCCAAATTAAATGATTATCAGTGCTGCCATCTCACTGCCATCTTTGTCCCAATGTCTCAAATCGTCCCATTGGGAGACAGTTGATGTGTTAACTTCAATTTTACAAAACTGCCTTAATTTGAGGTCTGTCCTATTACATTGGTAGATAGTGAATAATTCCTTTATTCAAAAACGGAGGGAGGCAGAAAGCAGGAAACTTACAAGCCAGTTTAACATCTGTCATAGAGAAAATTTTAGAAGTTTTTATAGATTAGATTCCCTACAGTGTGGAAACAGGCCCTTTGGCTCAACAAGTCCACATCGACCCTCCGAAGAGTAATCCAGACCCATTTTCCTCTGACTAATGCACCCAACATTATGGGCAATTTAGCATGGCCAATTCACCTGATTTGCACATCTTTGGACTTGTTATTAAAGATATTATAGCAGGGCACTCGGGTACGTTCAAAGTAATCAGGTAGAGTTTACATAGTTTTGTGAAAGGAAAATCATGTTTTGCAAATCTATTAGATTTCTTTGAAGACGTAACACATGTTGTGGATAAAGGGTAACTGAAAGATGTACTATACTTTCCAGAAGGCATTTTATAAAGAGCCATGTCAAAGGATATTATAGAAATTGAAAACTCAAGGCATAATGTGTTGGCATGGATAAAAGCTTGCCAGAATTACAGGAAGCAGAGA
This sequence comes from Chiloscyllium plagiosum, assembly GCF_004010195.1. Classification (NCBI taxonomy): domain Eukaryota; kingdom Metazoa; phylum Chordata; class Chondrichthyes; order Orectolobiformes; family Hemiscylliidae; genus Chiloscyllium; species Chiloscyllium plagiosum. The sequence continues at coordinate 34,533,450 of NC_057710.1, forward strand.
GTAGGCATAAATAGGTGTGTCACAGAGGTCAGTGCTGGGACCTCACCTGTTTCATGCACATGATTAAGATGAGAGGTCAGAAGGGTTGGTTGCAAAATTGCTGATGCCACAAATATAGGTAGGAATATATGTTGTGAAGAGGATGTAAGGAAGCTGTAAAGGATATAGGGAGGTGAAGTGAATGGACAGAGATTTGGCAAAGGAAATATAATGTGGAAAAATGTGAAATTGTCCAGGTTGACGGGAAAAATAGAAAAGAAGCATATCATCTAATTGGTAAGAGACAACTCTGAGATGCAAAGGGATTTATTTAACCTCCTGCATGAAGGTTAGTGTGCAGGTCCAGCAAGCAATTAGGACAGCTAATAGAACATTATCAATTATTATGAGAATAAAAATAGGGAGGTGATACTTCAGTTATACAGTGAGCATTGGTGAGACTACAGCTAAGTATTGTGTAGGGCATTGGTCATCTTATCTAAGGAAGGATGCAAATGCTGGAGACAATTCGGAGAAGGTTTACAAAATAATATCTGAAATGAGAAGTTTGTCTTTTGAGGAAAGGCTGAATAGGTTGGGCTTGTATCCAATAGAGTTTTGGAAGAGAATGAGGTGACTTGATTGAAAAGTATCAGATCCCAGTTGTCTTGACAGGGTAGATGTAAAGAGAATGTTTCTTTTTAATAGGATGATGTAGAATTGGGAGTCACTTTTAAACAGCAATGTGCTGACTTTCTGTCTCACTGAGGGTCATGAGTCTTTGAAACCTTCTTCCTGAAAATGTGGCAGAAGCAGAGTTCCTGACTATTTTTAAAGTAGATTCTCATCAAGCAATGGTTGAAACATTATCAGCATTGGTGCAAATTTGGATTTGAGGTTACAACCAGATCAGCCATGTGGCAGAGCAGACTCACAGGACTGAATAGACTATTCATGCTCTAGATCCATTGTTCATATGTGCAACATTGTGGAGATTTGAAAACCTTAGTGGTCAGTAATGCTGCTTTGTCTTTATTACAGCATTGCCATTGTGGTGGTGTTAATATCTGACAATGATTTGTATCATTTTGCATCTCATCTGGGCTTCTTACCAACAAAAATAATATCCTCCAGAAGCCTGACGTCTGAGCAGGAGAAGTATGGCAAAGCATTGAATACACTGAAGAGTACAACAGAGCAGAAAGTAAAACAAAAACTGGTGGAAAACATGTAAAAGGTGTAGGAATAGTTAAAATTAAGATAGGACTAAATAGAGATGGAGAAAGGAAGTGTTAGAGAATGAATGAGTGAATGGGAGACATATACTAAGTGAATATTTTGCCTTATCTTTTATTCATTCATGGGATGTGGGAGTCACTGGCTAAGCATTTGGTGCCCTCCCCAAGTGCCCTGAAGAAGGAGATTTGTGTCACTGTGGCACCTGCTTCTAAGCCAAGTTCCAGGAAAAGGCAGGAGAATGGGGTTGAGAAACATATGAACCATGAGCAAATGGCAGAGCAGACACGATTGGCTGAAATGGCCTAAATTTGCTCCTATATCATATGGTCTTATGATGAAGTCCCATTCCAAGACGTGATGGCCAAGAAAATCTTGTAAGTCCTTTCAACATATGTGGTAGAAGTGGGAGAGATTCCTTGTCAACCATATGATGGAAAGAGAATTGGAGCCTCGACTGTAGCTACAGCCAGTAGGCAAAACTGAGGGTGGGCTCAGCACACCGAGAAGGGAAGGAAATAAAAGGGTACAAAAGATGGAGCAATTATAAGAACAAAAATTGTTTTCTTTTCCTCTGATTTTTCTCTGTTTCAAAATGGTCAACTTGCAGTGAAAAATTCCCATCTTTCATTTTCGTAACAAATAATGGGGCTGCTCATCTTCAGTTTCATATGAATGATTCGCATGAGGTTACTGTTGGCTTTGTATACACAAGGGGTTCACTTTTAATGGATGATAAAAATAAGGAAACAGGTAACAGTTTTAAATTAAATAGAATCAGTGAGTAGTGCTACAGTTGGACATTTTCTTCAACACTTTTTGGTAGAAGTGTCATTTCTAGAAGAAGACCCCAAAGAAATGTGTAGCCTTATGGTTGTTATGTGAGCAATAGTGTGTAATAGGACTAACAGACAGCTTTTTTTTTAATGAAAAATGTATTCATCAGTTGGATGTCAAGCCCCTCAGGGTCTTGTATGCTTCTATAAGATCACCTCTGATTTTCCTAAAGACCTAATGGATTCTGGCCAAATCTTAAATGTTGCTAAAAGAAGACCAGAAGTTGAAATTCTATATTAGCAAACATTTGTCCAATCTTTCTGCATTACGTAACATACAGTGAGTTAATGTCAGTACCCAGCAAGATCTTATAAACACAATGAGATAATTGAGGGATAGATATTGGGCCACCTTGTTCCACAGAAGCAGATCATTGTATGCTCTGCACTTGTTGAACTGGAAATATACTAATCAACAAAATTCTCCTGAACACACTTAAGATACCCAGCAGTGGTAAGACCAGTAGCAGTAACTTGTCAGTATCGTAGGTGGTACATCACTTCCGACTGCTTTCATTAAAATCTAGTTGCTCTGAATGTTTTAGTATTGCAGTTGTTTGCAGTGTTAATATGAAAGTGAGATGCCAAGATTAACTTAAGGAATTTTGCTGTTTTAACAAGTATCACCAGAAGTTGGTGTAAATCTAGAGGCAACCAGAGGTCCTAAATTTACACCGTTGACATTAACAATGACCAAAAATTTATGTAGACACCCTGGACCTGTCACTCCAGATGAAATCTGTGTTGCTGGAAAAGCGCAGCAGGTCAGGCAGCATCCAGGGAACAGGAGAATCGACGTTTCGGGCATAAGCCCTTCTTCAGGAATACTGACTGAACTGGTCCTCACCCTGAACAAACTGACTGAACTGGTCCTCACCCTGAACACAACTGACTGAACTGGTCCTCACCCTGAACAACTTCTCTTTCCAATCCTCCCAGTAGGGCTTATGCCCGAAACGTCGATTCTCCTGTTCCCTGGATGCTGCCTGACCTGCTGCGCTTTTCCAGCAACACATTTTCAGCTCTGATCTCCAGCATCTGCAGACCTCACTTTCTCCTCACTCCAGATGAAATGTCAAGGTAGATGCTGCCTCTGCTAGGCCATGATGCTTTGCAGCAGTTCAACAGATTGTTAGTTTAAAGAGAGCAGGACTACCACTGCCACTTCAGGGGAGATTCTGCCTCCAAGATAGATTAGCTAATCAAATGTTTGTTACTGCACTGAAAGAAGCCATTCAATCTGTCATATCTGCCCTGATCAAAAAGAGAATAAAAGAATCTAGTCACTCAATTTCCAAAACCTGAGCTGTAGTTATGCAAGTTAGAGCACTTCAAATGCAGAGGAAGGAACCTTTGCAAAGAGTGGAGAGTCCCTACACAACCAAGCCAGGCAGTGACTCCATACACTCACCACACACTGGGTAACAAATGTGTTCTTCAGGTCCTCTATTCCCTTAATAATTTATCTCTCCAATTGGACAATCAGATCCTTCCTGTGCACCCTATTGAGGTCCTCCAAACTTTGTACATCTCAATGAAGTCATTTCTGAAACTCCTCTGTTCTAAAGAAAACAACCCTAGACTATTCGAACTTCCATCGTTGCTACTATTTTCAAGCCCTGACAAAGTTCTTGTAAATCACCTCCATACTCTGTCCAGAGCAATGATGTCTTTCCTGTAATGTGGTGACCAGAATGTAAACAAAACCATGGATGATCCAGTGTTTTATCTTATTTCTACATTATATCTCTGCTTTTGTGTTCTATGCCTCAGCTCATAAAGAAAGCAGCATACTTTGTGCTTTCTTCACCACCTATCTACTTGTCCTCACACTTTCAAAGAATTGTGGACATGCACTGCAAAGTCTTTAACTTCCCCTACACTTCTCAATATCCTCCCATTTATTGGGTATTAGAACAAAGAACAAAGAAAATTTACAACCCAGTAACAGGCTCTTTGGCCCTCCAAGCCTGAGCCGATCCAGATCACATTCTCCGATATCCCAGTGATTTCACATTGCTTACTGAAATAATTGCACAGAGGCCAGGATCCCATCACATCTGCACACTACATGGACTCAGACTAACTTACTCACAGCCAGTCCCTAGAATGAGAAGACTCTAAATCTCTTGTTTATATCTGTCAGCCAGGGTTCCCTGATTAGCCCAGATTAATAATCCCAGTCAAGGATCTCATAGTCAATGAGATCCATTTTGCCCTCATTCTAATCACTACTCTCATGATGTGGGACTTACTATTAAATTCACATAGATTGCTTTCATAGAGATGTACAGCATGGAAACAGACCCTTCAGTCCAACTTGATCATGCCGACCAGATATCCCAACGCAATCTATTCCCCCCTGTCAGCACCTGGCCCATTTCTCTCCAAAACCTTCCTATTCAAATACCATTCCAGATGCCTTTTAAATGCTGTAATTATACCAGCCTCCACCACTTCCTCTGGCAGCCCATTCCACACATGCACCACCCTCTGTGTGAAAAGGATGCCCCTTAGGTCTCTTTTATATCTTTCCCCTCTCACCCTAAACCTATGCCCTCTAGTTCTGGACTCCCCGACCCCAGGGAAAAGACTTTGTCTATTTACCCTATTCATGCCCCTCATGATTTTATAAACCTCTATAAGGTCACCCCTCAGGCTCCGACGCTCCAGGGAAAACTACCCTAGCCTATTCAATCTCTCCCTATAGCTCAAATCTTCCAACCCTGGCAACATGCCTGCGAATCTTTTCTGAAATCTTTCAAGTTTCCAAAAGGAAGGAGACCAGAATTGCACTCAATATTCCAAAAGTGCCCTAACCAATGTCCTGTACAGCTGTAACATGACCTCCCAACTCCTGTACTCAATACTCTGAACAATAAAGCAAAGCATACCAAACGCCTTCTTCACTATCCTATCTACCTGTGACTGTACTTTCAAGGAGCTATGAACCTGCACTCCAAGGTCTCTTTGTTCAGCAACACTCCCTAGGACCTTACCATTAAGTATTTAAGTCCTGCTAAGATTTGCTTTCCCAAAATGCAGCACCTCACATTTATCTAAATTAAATTACATCCACCACTCCTCAGCAGTACCGTTATCTATCCCTATCTTTCTAAATTACAATGTGTCCTGCTTTTCTGATTTGATTCTAATAATCTGCCTAATACCAAGGTCAGATTCACTGTTCTATAATTGTTAGGATATCCTTTGCACTCTTTTTATGGTACTATGGCACAGTGTTCACAGATCTCCAGTCCTCTGGTACCTTCCCCTATATCCAGGGATGTATCTTTAATGCATCTGTTATTTTCTTCCTGGCTTCCTTTAGCAGGTTGGGGTACAATCAAGCTGGTCCTGGTGATTTTTCAATTTTTAACGATGTGAGTTATGATTGTATGATGTTCAGCACCGTTCATGACTCCTTAGATACTAAGTAATCCATAGGTAAAAACAATGACTGCAGATGCTGGAAACCAGATTCTGGATTAGTGGTGCTGGAAGAGCACAGCAGTTCAGGCAGCATCCGAGGAGCAGTAAAATCGACGGGGGGGGGGGGGGAGAAAGTAGCATAGATTACAATAGGTGAGTGGGGGAGGGGATGAAGGTGATAGATCCCGGGGGGAGGGAGGGGGGAGTGGATAGGTGGAAAAGAAGATAGGTAGGACAAGTCATGGAGATAGTGCTGAGCTGGAAGTTGGGAACTGTGGTGAGGTGAGGCACTTGCTGCAGGATTCCGAGGCTCTGACCTGCATTTGTTGGTACTATATTTATAAGGGTAGTCCAGTTCAGTTTCTTATCAATAGTAACCCCTGGATTTGATAATGTGAGGATCCAGCAATTTAATATCATTAAATGTCAAGGACCTAGGCTAGATTCTCTCTTGTTAGAAATGGTCATTACCTGACACTTCTGTGTCATGAATGTTACTTGTCACTTGTCAGCCCAAGCCTGGATATTGTTCACCATCTCATTGTGATTGAATATGGACTGTTTCAATACCTGAGGAGTTGTGAATGGCACTGAATATTATGCATTTGTCAGTGAACATGCTACTTCTGATGAAGGGAAGGACATTGAAGAAACAGCTGAAGATGGTTGGGCCTAAGACACTACCCTGAGGAACTCCTGCAGAGATGTCCTGTAGCTGAGATGACAGACCTCCAACAAGCATTGTACTAGAATGACACCAATAAGTGGAGAATTTTTCCCCAATTTCCAGTGATTCAAGTTTGGCTCGGACTCTTGAATGCCCACACTTGATCAAATGCAGACTTGGCGTAAAGGACCTCTCTGTGTATTAGTGGGCAAGTTATTGCTGAGCAAATGATGTTTGATAGCACTGTTTTAACCCTTCCATGACTTACTGATGATTGGGAGTAGACTCATGGGACAGTATTTGGACAGTATTTGTACTGCCTTTTGTATATAGGACATACCCAGGCAATTAGGAGAAAGTGAGAACTGCAGATGCTGGAGATCACAGTTGAACCCTTTAACCCTAATGAAGTGCTTATGCCAAAAACATCGACTCTTCTGCTCCTCAGATGCTGCTTGACTGGTTGTGCTTTACCAGCAGCACACTCTTCGACTTATACACAGGCAATTTTCTACATCGTCGGGTAGATGCCAAATCTATAGCTATACTGGAATAGCTTGGCCAGGGATGCGGTAAATTCTGGAACACAAATCTTCCGTCGTATTGCCGGAACGTTGTTAGGTCACATAGCCTTTGAGAATCCAGTGCCTCCAACCATTTCTAGAATGGAGTGAATAGTACTGGCTAAAGACTACCACCTCCAGAGGTCCCTCGTATCACAGAAAGCATGATGGATGGATCCATCCAAGATCATCCATTCTGCATGATTTGGAGATGCCGGTGTTGGACTGGGGTGTACAAAGTTAAAAATCACACAACACCAGGTTATTGTCCAACAGGGGTTTAATTGGAAGCACTAGCTTTCGGAGCACTGCTCCTTCATCAGGTGGAGGACACAATTGTAAGGCACAGAGTTTATAGCAAAAGTTTACAGTGTGATGTAACTGAAATTATACATTGAAAAATACCTTGATTGTTAAGTCTCTCATCTGTTAGAATGACCATGATAGTTTCACTTCTTTCATATGTAAATCGCAAAACTTTTTCTTTAAAGTTGCATTCTCAGGTTAACTGTAATAATTGGTGTTAGCCCCCATGTTCCCTGTCTGTGCCATAATGTTTAGACTGATTCTAATCTAAAAAGTGAGTTAACAGAGTCTTACATGGATTCATGCAGTTTTTGAGCAAAGTACAATGTAACTCTGCAAGTACAAATTCGTCCCACAAACGTATATGTATATATGTGTGTGTGTGTGAGTGAAATCCATTCTGCCCTTCTGGTTGAAGATTGTTGCAAATAATTCTTCTTTATCTTTTGCACTGGTTTGCTGGGCACCCCCATCATTAAGGGGCAATGATTAGATTCTCTCTTGTTGGAGATGGACATGACTGGCACATGCGTGATGCCAGTGTTACTTGCAACTTATCAGCCCAACCATGGATATTGTCCAGTTACACTTGAACATGGACTGCTACAGTATCTGAGGAGTTGTGGAGGCCATTTCACTACATGACACCCATTTTTGCAGCCTTCCAACCTAAAATTCCTTTCAACATGTTGAGTTATTCCCCTTTGACATATAATTTGCATTCATGGTAATTTTAGGAACTATGTAGATTTGTTGGGTTTGTGTGATTCCAGAGAAATAATTGACATTAATAGTTTAAATAGACGTTAGCTTATCTTTCCCTACCATTCGCAAATATCTATTCTAATTATTAATAAATTAAAAGCTGTACTCATGAAATATCTAAATTAAAATAAATCAGTGCTCATTTGTAAGCTGTTTAAAAATAATAGTATTAAAATTGAATCTACAATCTGGACTGAAAAATGACTAAAGATAAAGACCAAGTTCTTCTGTAACACAATGATTGCATTCTTGTGCAACCCCAAATAATAGAAAAATGGTACTATAGAAACAGCACTTAAGGTGTTGGTGATGTAATCGTGTTACAGACAACACATGTTTTAAAAGTTTGTGCTTTACAAACAGCATCCTCAAATCATTAATCGCATTACAGCAAATTTGCGTTGAGGAAACACGTGTTATAGCAGAACGACCTGTAGTCACTTTATGTTGAGCCATGATGGGGAAAGAAAGAAAAAGTATTAAAATGAATGAGCTTGCATTTAAATATACCTGACATTAGAGTCGACAATAGCATTTTCATTTCTGAAGTTTATCTTCCTTACTCTGGGGAAGTAAAATACTGAAGGAGAGAGAAAGTTAAGTTTCAAGGCAAGGTGGAAGAAAAGATTTCCTGAAGAGAGGGTGATGAAATGAGTGGACCAAGTAAGTTTCTTCAGATTACAGTGACACCATTTAGCTCATATGGAGTGGGGACTGAAAAGGACCATCTGTGAAGAATAGTTCACAGGGATAAATTGACGGTGGAAATAAGGATGAAGAAACTATTCATATGAACAAATGCACAAATCATTAAAGGTGCCATAACAAGTTGAAAGGATATACAAAAAAGCTTGAATTCATGATTTTGCATTGACAAGCAAGAAGTATAAAAGTAGGGAGTTGATGTCAAAAGGGAGCTTAGTGAGGCTGCTTTTGGACTAGAACATAGGAAATAGGAACAGGAATAGCTATATGACCCATCGAGCTTGTTTCATAATTAATTATGATTCTTGACATTAACTCCACATTCTTGCCCTGATTCCTATAGTGCCCAAAAAACTATTGATCTCAGTCTTTAATATCAATTATTTATCAGAAAAATATTAAAAACAAATGACGCAGTATAGACTGAGGGAATTTTTTTAAGAGGGATGAGAAAATCAGTCTTTTTTTGCAAATTGGTGATACTTTAGTGGTTTTCAACATAATGAAGTATCATTTTAAGATAAATGGTACTGCAGAACATTATTTCTGTCACTTCTTAAGATTACATCTGGAGGCACAAACTGTAAGCGAAGCAAGACAGAAAGGGTACATTAGAAAAACCTTCTTGACATAATGTTTACTGCCCCAAACAGTTGCAAAGTACTCTAACAAGGAAGTTTGATAGTTACGAGTTAAGTATATGATAAGCAATAAAAAATGGTGTTAGACCAAGTGACTTGTGCCAGATTAGTGGCCAATTGACGTATGCTGTTCCTCCTTTGAATTCTCCCACTTCCTCAGACCACAGGGGTAGACATGGACACCTGCATGGTCCTCAGCTATGCCTGTCTCTTCGTCGGGTATGTGGAACAGTCCATCTTCCACAGCTACACCGGCACCATTCTCAACCTTTTGCTTTGCTACATGGATGACTGTATCAGCGTCACCTCGTGCTCCCACAAGGTTGAACAGTTCATCAACTTCACTAGCATGTTCCACGCTGACCTTAAGTTCACCTGGACTATCTCGGACACCTCCCTCCCCTTCGTGGACCTCACTGTCTCCATTAACCGTGACCAACTCAACACGGACATCTACTACAAACCCACTGACTCCCACAGCTACCTGGACTACACCTCCTTCTACCCTGCCTCCTGTAAAAATGCTATTCCTTATTCCCAATATCTCCACCTCTACCGCATCTGCTCCCAGGAGGACCAGTTCCACCACAGAATGTATCAGATGGCCTCCTTCTTCAAAGACTGCAATTTCCCCTCCCACGTGGTTGATGATGCCCTCCAGCGCATCTCATCCACTTTCCGCACCTTCGCCCTCAAACCTCACCCCTCCAACGCAACAAGGACAGAACCTCCCGGTCCTCACCTTCCACCCTACCAACCTTTGCACAAACTACATCATCCGCGACATTTCCACCACCTCTAAATGGACCTCACCACCAGGGATATATTGCCCTTCTCTCATCTTTCAGCTTTCCACAAAGACCGTTCCCTCCATGACAACATGGTCAGGTCCACGCCCCCCAACAACCCACTCTCCCTTCCTGGAACATCTCTGGGGTACTCACACCAATCAACTCCCCCTCCCAATCTGCCGAGGACATGCAAGACCTGGGCCTCCTCCACCGCCACTCCCTCATCACCCAATACCTGAAGGAAGAATACCTCATTTTCCACCTCGAAACACTTCAACTTCAGGGCATCAATGTGAACTTCACCAGTTTCCTCATTTCCCCTCCCCCCACCTTACCCCAGTTCCAACCTTCCAGCTCAGCACCATCCTCATCACCTGTCCTACCTGCCAATCTCCCTTCCCACCTCCCACTTATCTCTCCGCCCCCTTGGCCCTACAGCCTCATTCCTGATGAAGAGCTTATGCCTGAAACGTCGATTCTCCTGCTCCTCGCATGCTGCCTGACTGACTGTGCTTTTCCAGCTTACACTCTGATCTCCAGCACCTGCAGTCCTCACTTTCTCCTATGCTGTAGTCCAAAATTCTACGATTCCATTCCAATATTTGGTGCATTAACATAATGAAATCTCCCAAAGCTACTTAAGAGCATATTGGATAACATGATGAAACATTTGGTGCAAGAGGTAGTTTTTAAGGAGTCTTAAAGGAAGAAAGTGAGGTAGAGAGACAGAGAGATGTAGGGAGAGTATTCCAGAGCTTGGCTCAGGTAACTGAAGGTACAGTCACGATGGTGGAGTGTTTAAAATTGATAATGAAATGAGGCCAGAATTAGAGGAGTACTGATATCCCGGAGGGTTGTGTGCTTGGAGGAAATTACATGAATAAGAAGGGGCAAGGCTATGGAGTGATTCAAAAACCTTTGAGAAGTTTTAAATGAAGGCATTGCTTTCCAGGAGCCAGTGTGGGTCAGGGAACACAGGAATGAGACTTGTCTGGTGATTTAATTTTTGTCAACAAGGTTTTGAATGATCTCAAAATTATGGAGGGTAGAATGTCTAAGGCCAACCAGGGGTGCATTGGAATAGTCAAATCAAAAGATAACATTGACAGGGATAACCGTATCAGCAGCAGCTGAGCTGAGACAGTTCAGGGATGTCACCAGTGTGGAAACAGTGATGCTGGGAGTATGATGTTGAAAACTCATCATGGGCTCAGATGTGTCACCAAGCTATAACAGGCTGGCTTAATGTCAGAGGCTTTTTATTCATTTATGGAATGAGAAGCATTACCAGCTAGGCCAGCATTTAATGCCCATCCCTTATAACCTTTGAAATGCTGCAGATAAGCTGTGTTCTGGAAGTACTGCAGTCCAATGCTGTTAGGGAGGCAGTTCCAGGTTTTGGTCCAACAGCAGTGATGTACTTCCTTGTCAGGATGTTGTGCAACTTGGAGAGAACTTATAGGTGATGGTGTTCCCATGTATACTCTGTCCATTCCTTCTAGATGGCAGTTTGTGATTTTGAAAGATGCTGTCAAAGGACTCTTGACGAGTTACTTCAGAATTGTCATTGTGGAATAGGGTATAAATATTGAAGGGGGTATTGATGGTGTGCCAGTCAATGGGTTACTTTGTCCTGAATTATATCACATTTTTGAGAGTGCATGCCATGCACCCATCCACGCAAGTAGGGCTGAATTACTCACTTCAGAATTCCTTGCCTTTTACCTACTTTAGTCAGTACTGTCATTATTTGGTTTGACCAATTCAGTTTCTGTCAATGATAATTCATTGGACATTGATATTAGAAGTGTTCTGCAATGGCAATATAATTCAATGTTAAGGGGAGGTTGTTAGTTTCTCTCTTGTTGGATAAACTCATTAGCATTCATCACAATTGTTATATACTACTTAGTGGATATTGTCCAGCTGCATTTATATGTGGACTACATCAATATCTGAAGAGTCATGAATGATGCTGAACATTGTGAAATCATTGGTGAACATTCTCACTTCAGACCATATTTATTTAAGTCTTACTTCAGTGTTACAGTTTGTAACCTTGCAGGCAGTACTGCAGTTCAGATAAACACACTGAACTGAGCCCCTTCCTCTTGTTCGGGTAAGTGATCCAACTAGACTGAAGAATTAGGGATTCCTGGTATCCCGGCCTCAGCTAAAACCAGATTACCTGGTCAATATTTCATTGCTGTTGGTATCTGCAGAATACAACATTTTTCATGCATATTAACAGTGGATACACTTCAGAAGTAATTCATTGGGAACCCTAAAAACATGGAAGCTGCTTTATGAAGGTGAACTGATTCTGGAAAGGTAAATTTTCCTTTATTCACTATTTCTTCAAAAAGTATCATATGTGCAATGCAGGGGTCCACACAGATCAAAACAAATCATACATAAAATCCACCACAGAACATCTCTATCGAGCAACAAGAATATAACTGGAGCACTTTTATTCAACCAGTGTATGCTCAAATACTGAGTAAACATGACTTGCATGTAATCACTTATTAGTATAGAGGCTAAGGGAGAGAAATTGTGTTGAGGCAGCCAATTGTTTGCTTGTAAAAGTAACCAATATTATCTGCTTGCCACAGCCATTGATTTCCTGGAAAAGATCTTGACATTTAACTCTATGGATCGATTGACTGCTGAGGAAGGCCTAGCACATCTCTTTATGAGCCCTTATTCCTGCCCGCAGGATGAACCAGTATCCCAGCATCCTTTCAGGATCGAAGATGAGATAGATGACATACTGTTGATGGAAGCAAGTGAGAACCAGATGTCGAACTGGGAGAGGTACTACTGTTGATTAGTAGAAATTATGTTCTGCCAAATGTACAAAGAAATTAATCTGATACTTAAGAACCAATTCTTTCTATGGAATGTACTGTTCAAATCAGAACACACTTTAACTCAATTATATGTTGCACTTGAATCTCAAACTCTCTGCACAAACAATTCTGAGCCCCTGAAGGATTTGGTAACTGGTGATAATCTGCCCTTGTAAGAAGGGAATTCAGAGGATAGAAAATCCTCCATTTATTTCTCCTCTGCTGACCATATCAATAATGGTACTGAGCAAAGTTATCCAAAATTCTTAGTAGGCTACACTTGAGTATAATACCTAATTTTGCAAATCATAAAAACTCTCGGATTCAATTCCTCCTCCTTACCCTTGACCCCTACACCATCTACACTGTGACCTGGTAGCTCTGAAGTCCTCCTCTTTTACTTGAAGAAATATATAAATGTATCAGTTTGTCTTTCATTCTAACTTGGATAATTCCTTTGGAAAATTCCAAGTAGATGAAGGTGAATTCAGGTCCAGATGCCATGTTCTTCATAGACACAAACAACTGCTAAATAAATGAATGCAAGAGCAAGCAAGTTATAGCTAGCTGTACCTACAGACCTGGACCCCACAACTGAAGTCAGCTATAGGGTTGGACAGAAGGGGTGGGACGGCTAGGGCAGAAGGAATGGGAGAGAGGAAGTTATTAGTCTCCATCCTCTGGCTATCATGATTGTGGGGCATGCTTAATGGACCTGCTGTCCTTTTCTCTGCCATTCAGATTTTCTGTATTCGGGGGAAAAGCTATTCTTATTGAAATTGAAACAGCAGGAATAAATTCCCTGCTATGGTTGAAGGTTTGGGGAAACCAACGTAAGGAAATAGAAGGTAAAATGCATAAATTCAAGTTGCAGTAATGTTATTTGTGTCGAGCTGACAATGTAAGTCAGTATAACCTTTGAAATAATGGTGGTATTGACCAAAGTAGGACTTACAGGAACAATGTTATAATATGTTCTTTCATAAGATACCTTGATTGAATCTTAATGGGGTCTGACGACATGGGCTATGTGTGGCAGAATCAGATGAGAAATCCAGCGAGGGCTGTCTCTACATCAGAAACAATTTGTGCCACCTTTTACACTTCTCACACGTTGCAAAATATGTTTCTTATTTGGCAACGGCGAGTTACCAATGAAGGGGGATTGTTGCTTGTTAAACACCTTAGTGACATTTGACTCACCTAATTAATAATCTGCTTTCTAAGTTACCAAGCGCACCAGATAAGATAGATGTTAAGAAATCTTGACACGGAAACTACAGTGTGTACCTGGTAGATTCAGCTCACCCCATACTCTGAATGACCTCTACAATGTACACAAGATGACAACATCTCAGCCCACTTTCTGTGGGCAATTCAGAGGTATTTACATGCAGTGTCTAAATGCCAGTATCTAAGTACCACCCAAGGCATATCTCTGATCCACTTTCAGTTTGTGTTGTACTTCAGTCTGCACTGGCAACTGTCATGGTAATACTGCAGCAAGGGCACTGTGCACTCAGGGGACACACTCAGCTCATTGACTGGACTGAGCTGTATCTCTTTGTTTGGTGTCATAACACTCACTCACTGTGAGCTTACCTGGATTCTCATTTTATCTTTGCATTTTCTTTATGCACTTTGTCCCCTCACTCGTAATCCCAGGCTCATTTTACTTCTGTCTTGCTTTGCCATTTAGAGCAAACAGAAAGGAAGGAAGCTTGTCACATTTATCAGCACGCCCCAGTCAGGTAAATGAGGATTCCTGGCATAATAAATCTCCTAATGAAGGAGCAGCGCTCCGAAAGCTAGTCCTTCCAAATAAACCTGTTGGAATATAACCTGGTGTTGTGTGATTTTTAACTTTGCATGCCAATTTAGTTGACTTTAGCAGATAGCAGCAAGATATAGTTGGTATTCATGCCCTTGGGATTTAGAGGAAAATCAAGACTTACTCCAGATTGAAGTGCATTGATCCCTGCCAAATGAGAGTGTTGGACAATAGGTGAGAACAGAAATAGGCTCAGGCTGTGATGACCTCCACAATTAAATACGTTCTCTCTATCCATTGTACATGACTGGCTATGAAATCACAATGTCAGAAGGCTCATGGATGTACAATGCCAAAGCTTAATCTTTGTGCTGTATCGTTAACAGGGTTGAACTTTACTTTGAGGTTAGCAAAGGCTGTGTATTTGCTTACACAGCTTCCTGACAGAATTACTAAACAGTAATAGCTACTATGCAATTATTCCTAGGCTTTGATGGAAGCTTAGAAACCTCTCCCTACGAATCTCCCCTGATGTGAACATATCTAATTAAAGAAAAGTATTTGAAAAGTGCAATCTAAAATTTACCAAGTATGAAACAAAAGCTACAACAGAAGTGCATTTGCTCTTGACAGTGATATGCTGAAGTAAAACATGATCTGAAGCAATAAGCTACATGTTATTCCTGCTGTTTTTCTTTGACAATTTTACAACCAACAATTTTGTTGCAGATATCATGACAGCCTCTCTTCTGATTTTGAGCTGCTCCGAGACAAATACGGTGACATGGATGAAGCCCAGCGTGATCCTCGTGCTACATTGAAAGCTGTTGCAGAGGATGTGCAGGTTGACCCTCGGAAATATTCGCAGAGCAGCTCTGAGCGACTCCTGGAGCAGTCCCACTCCTCCATGGATCGGATGTGTGAAGTTGACTATGGACGGTCTTGTGACTATAAAATCGGGTCACCCTCCTATCTGGATCGACTATTGTGGAGGGACAACAAACCACATCATTACTCAGAGCCCAAGCTCATTCTGGATTTATCTCATAGGAAAAGAACTGCGACTGCCTCCTGTGTGGCCGTCTCACTGGATGAAGGGAAATCTGACCTCCTTTTGAAGGTCTCAGACTGTAAGAATGGGAGTCCTTTCAAAATTGATTGCTCTAGCTCACTGCCAAATATTCAGGAAAGGAGTCAGCCATCATCCCCTCGCACCTTGGCATCTTCAGAAACATCAAATGGAGGGGGTTCCCAATTTGATTTTGATGTCTTCATATCTAGAGCCTTAAAGCTTTGTGGGAAGCAAGAAGAAATAGCTGATAGTAAATTGAATGATTTGAATGGCACCTGCATGCCAGAACATACCAATGAAATTGTTCAGGCAGAAGTTAATGAAAAGGAGAGATGGTAGAAAAATATTACAACATCTCAGTAGGAGTTTTACTTTGTAAGGATGGTGTATCAGCAATGTAACACATATAGGGTTTGCTGACCTGGAAAGCCTTGGGGGAGGTTTACAGCCTAGGATTAGTCCTTCATCAGTTTGGAAGATAGCTACAGAAAATACTGATAGCCTGGTAACCTTTTGACATTATAACAGTATTTCAGTTAACAATTCAAAGCTTACATTGTTTTTCCGTATTCTCAGTCAATGGACCTGCCACAATGTGTAACTAGTTTTAACTGTCCTGCCTGAAAGACCAATGCCTCTGAAGTGACACAGACTTGGATTTTACTGTATTCACTGATCCTAACCAAAAAGTCGCTAGGGATCACTCCCACCAAACGCTCACAGCTAATTTACGCTGGAAATAGCATTAATTGACAGAGGTAGAGAATTCTGCCCACATTACTAATAAGGAAGACCTGTCCGAGAGACGCAAACCAATAGGGGGCATGGTTAGTAAGTTTGCAGATGACACCAAAATTGGTGGTATAGTGGACATTGAAGAAGATTACTGAGACATTTTGCTGAATTTGTTCAGTGGGCTGAAATTTGGATAAATTAATACCATAATTGCATTTTGCTAATACAAACAAGGGTGAGACTTATATAATAGGATGGATATTATTAAACTGGAGAAGGTTCAGAAAAGATTTATCAGGATGTTGCTGGGAATGGAGGGTTTGAGATATAAAAATAGACTGGAAAGATTGGGACATTTTTCACTGAAGTATAGGAGGTTGAGGGGTGACTATTGAGGTCTGTAAAATCATGAGGGGCAAAGACAAGTGAGTGACAAGGGTCTTTCCGCTAGGATCGGGTGTATCAAAACTAAGAGCTACAAGGTGAGTGGAGAAAGTTTTAAAAAGGCATGAGGGACAACTTTTTACACACAGGTTGGTTCATATGTGGAATGAACTGCCAGAGAAAGTGGTGGATGCAGGTCGTTACAATGTGTAAAAGACATTTGGATCAGAGCATGAGTAGGAAAGATTTGGAGGGATATGGGCGAAGTGCAGGCAGGTGGGGCTAGTTTAATTTGGGAACATGGTCAGATTGGAACTGATTGAATTGATGGGTCTGTTTCCATGCTGTATGTCTCTATGTACTCTGTCCAGACCCTTCATGATTTTGAATGACTATTAAATCTCCTGTCAATTTGGTCTTGTCCAAAGAAATTGGTCCCAACTTTTCTAAATGTTCTATATAACTGAAGTTCCTCTTCCCTGAAACAGTTTTTGTGAATATTTTCTGCACTCTGTCCAAAATCTTCAATTCCTTTCTAAAGCATGGAGTTCAGAACTGGACACACACACCAGTTGAGGCTGAATCAGTGTTTCATACAGGTTTAACATAACATGCTTTTGTACTTTATATCCGTATTGCTAAAACTCAGGATGATGTATGCTCCATTAACCATGCACCCACCCTGTCCTGCTACCTTCATTGACTGATAACAGGCCTCTTTGCTTGAACAGAATCCCTTTTAGAACTGTACAATTCACTTTATGTTGGGGTGAATTTTATAAGTGGGTGCATTGCTCATCCCGAGGTAGAAGGTTGATTGGCAATTCACAAATTTGTAAAAGATTGCCCTACAATAATAATATGCAAGGGGCAGTCTTTAAAAGACAGAAAGTTCCACCTTTTGAAAGCTGATTCGTCCCAGCAGCAACAGCATGCAGTAGTAATTATTGCTGGGGAAATCTTGGTACAGACTGAAAGGTAAGTCTGGAGTTTCTGGTTCAGGACAGAAGAGGCTGAATTATGTCTGCAAAAATGAGCTTCCAGTTCTCTGTCACTTCAACACACCATTGTGTTCCCTGGTCAATATCTCTGTCTGTGGCTTGCTGCAGTGCTCCAACATAGCTCAGCACATGCTGGAAGAGCAGCATCTCATTTTCTGCCTGTAAACTCTGTAGCCATCTGGACTCCATATAGAGTTCAATATTTTTAGGCCTTATGTACCCTCTCCCATGTCTTTACCGTAACGCCCCCATACACAGCCATTGTAATCACACGGGCTGCGACCACACACAACCCATTGCCAGTTACTAATAGCCCACACTAGCAGCTATTCGTTCTCTCAGGCTGACTTTTCCTGATGAAAAGCTCATGCTCGAAAGTCAACTTTCCTACTTCTCAGGTGCTGCCTGACTGGCTGTGCTTTTCCAGCATCACACGTTTTGACTCTGATCTCCAGCATCTGCAGTCCTCACCATCTCCTCCCTGATTTTTACCCTTTGTCTGTCCAACTGTTTTTCTCTCTCTCTCTCTCTCTTTGGGCTCTATTGCCACCTATCGTTTACTAGCCCCCCCCCCCCTTCTGCATAAATCCCAACTTTTTCCTAGCTACCATCGGTTCTGAAGAAGAATCACTGGACCCGAAATGTTAACTCTGATTTCTCTCTACAGATCTTAGCCAGATCTGCTAAGACTTTCTAGCAATTTCTGTTTTTGTTTGTGGCTATGCGTGGTTTAGAAGTCTGATGGAGAGAAGGCATAAAAGAAGGGGGGAGTCCCATGTTGGGAACAGGGAGCTCCCAAAGGTTGCCCAAAGCAGACCATCCCATTTCCTTCCCCACTTTTGCCCTAAGGAGGTAAGATTTGCCACTTTCCTTCCACTTTCTCCAGAACAGTTAATTTACTTTGGTTAATGAGCTCAGTTTCAAATCTCTCCTGCTGCAAATCTGAAACAAATTTTGGAAATTCCGAAGCCACAGCCCAAAGTTACTGATCAGTAAAAGTCATTTTTAAAAAACATCAGGTGATGGGGGAAGGAAGGGGAGTACAATCATTTGTCAGTTTTTAAGAAAAGTAAGTGTTGGAAGTCAATCTAATGGTATTGTGTACTAGTATTGCATCTGTAAAAGTAGACAACCAACCTATGCTATTCTTGTGCCTTAGTAAAATGACTCTTTAAAAGTTATATGCTTTTAAAGAGTAAATCATTTTACTAAGGCATTGGAGCAAGCAGATAAAGCGTTTTTTTGCATGGTTGCCAACTCGGCCTGTCCATACTCCAGGATGTGTCATAATGCGACTGCCTACTTTTAAATGCCACTTCCCCAAACTCTTGATATTGGCTGCCCAATATGTTAAATATCACAAAGTCCCACCTTCCAAGTCTTTTCTATGTATCAGGGTTTTGATTTCTGAAAATCTGGCCATCCTGTAACAAGCTTGATTGACCATTAATTATTTATTTTGAAATGGAGTGTGGCCTACCAGTTTTGCCATTTGCTGTGTAATGGAGTCAGCTCAGGGTGTACAGGAACCTTTGCCTCCCTTTGTATTTTACATGTACCCCCTCTCTGAAAACTCACCTGGTAGGAAGTCATAAATCTAGCTTTTGGTGTTTGCCGATAATAAGCGCTTGCAGATCAATATCATTTTAATCTTAATACCTGTGCAGGTGATTACCAACCACTGAGTAGTAACATTATTGCTGGTAAAATAAATCCATAACATTGCATTAGCCATAGCAGCAGATGTATGTTACAGGGTAACACCATATGAATTGAATTATTAGACACCATGAGAAGAATGCTATCAGCAAATATTGAAATATATAATTGTTAAAAATAATTCTAGACTCCTATGTGGCCTCTTGGATGACACAGGATGAGGTAACTGGTGCTCAAGAAATTGTATTTTAGCAAGGAGTTAATTCATTTAAGAAAGCATGGAGCAAATTCTTATGGAGAATATAAATATATTACTCAGGACCATCAAGGGCACAGTATATGATGTGCCAATGTGCCATGTTGACCAGGTAAGTCCCTGGTTCTAATTCTGATTTCTTCCAAGCAAGCACTGGTGGGGTATCAAAATTAGTCTCAGCCCCGGATTGCCATTCCTAATGGTTATTCCGTAACTGTGATTCAAAATTGCTTGAATGGGATGCTGGGCACAGATGCAAGACACGGTTCTGCAAAAGAGCATTGCAGTTACTTCGCGATTAAGGCCTAAATCAAATACTGACAATAAAAGTCCCATCTCTCTCTTTAGATGGTGTAAAGAATCTCAGTTAAATGACTCGAGTTCAGTTCCAAATGGGTGGATGTCCCCAATTTAAGAATGACCATAATTAGTTCTTCTGCATGAGAAAAACAGATAGAGTAAATATCTTATTTTCTCTATTTAAGTCTGTGTTTGGTACAGTGTTATATCCAAAATATTTTAAAATAAAACTTCTACTTATTTAAAAAGTTAAATTGAGATAAACATTAACCAAGGCATTCTAACATGAACACCTAGTCTGATGTAAACCATAAAATGTGGTCAGGTCAATGTTGAATCTGCTCATTTTTGGTTTAGATTTCCTGCATATCAAACAAAATCACCACAGCTCATTAAAAATAAAATAAGTGGAGCTCAACTGAATTTTATTGTTGATACTTTTGAGTTTAAAGGGCTCAGGTTGGATTCCATGAAATTGGATTTTGTTAAATTGAATACAGCAAATCTAATAAGTAAATTACATGACAGATGAGGTAGCTTGTCATTGGTAATAACAGAGATTAAACACAAAACACAGCAGTTCAGCTAAATAATGCAGTCCATTATTCCCAACAGCGCCAGTTATATAGTGGATGCTATTGGGTGTGCAAGTTGAAACCCAGACCCAAGTGAATTGTGGTGGAGTTAGTTGGTAGATAGGAATGGTTTTGCCACTTTAGGAATAGTGAAGAGTTGAGTTTTTAAGTATATGAGAAGGTCGGAAATGGGAGTTATCTTCAGGAGTGTATGCCTGATGCTGAAAAGGGCATCCTGCATAGCATGCCTTATCTTCTAGGCATTTGAAAATTGGCTTTAAAAAAGAAGAGGCTGCTCACTCCTTTCCTGTTCATACCAACTATATTATGGTGTTGACAGGATAATTTTGTGGTTTTAATAAATTCAATTTGACCCTTAATTATTTGTTTACATATGGTAGCCAAGCCATAGATTTTGGGTGTGGGTAT
Organism: Chiloscyllium plagiosum; assembly: GCF_004010195.1. Taxonomy (NCBI): domain Eukaryota; kingdom Metazoa; phylum Chordata; class Chondrichthyes; order Orectolobiformes; family Hemiscylliidae; genus Chiloscyllium; species Chiloscyllium plagiosum. The sequence goes on from NC_057710.1 coordinate 34,554,405, forward strand.
TATAGGATTGAGCTCAGGGGTGGATGGTGAAGTGGTAGGCCAGACACCTAGCCTAATTTGTATGTTGTCTCACCCAAAACATTCCGAGGGATTGTGTAATATCCAGCCCATGGAATTGAAGGACATAATAGCCCATTTGCCAGTTCTTGGGACACTTGGAATGTATACATCCCACAATACAATTCATAGCCCTATATTTTTTTTTGAGGTACTTACTAAGCCCTTTTTTAAACTTCATGGTGCTATGGAATTTTCTGACAAATGCAGTCCATTTCATACATTCACCATGCTCTATGTAGTTCGGTTTAACTGTCTGTTCAATCTTACTCTTCTAACTTTAAGGTTGTGCATTCTTTTGCAAAAACTAAAATTAGGTCATACTGACATTTATCTTGTCTTGAATCTTGCTGTAAGATTACAGCTAGAATTTCTTGCTCCACTGTAAACAATCCAAGCTTCTTTACATAACTCAGATCACAGAAGTCTTATGGTGCAGGAGGCGGCCATTCGGTCCATCATACCTGCACCAGCTTGATAAATAGGCATTATTACCTGGTGAAAAATGTGTTGCTGGAAAAGCGCAGCAGGTCAGGCAGCATCCAAGGAGCAGGAGAATTGACATTTCGGGCATAAGCCCTCCTATTCCTTGGATGCTGCCTGACCTGCTGCACTTTTCCAGCAACACATTTTTCAGCTCTGATCTGCAGCATCTGCAGTCCTCACTTTCTCCATCATTATCTGGTATCAATCTCCTGCTTTTTCCTCATATACTGCAAATTATTTTTATCCAATAATCACCTATTGCCCTCATAATATCTCAATTGAATCTGCCTCCACAATACTTCCAGACAGTGCGATTTATACCCTAAATATTTGCTGCATTAAAAATGTTTTTCCTTGTGTCACCCTGGTTTCTTTGGCAGATCAATTTAAATCTGTCATGCTATTCTTGTTCTTTTTACAGACAGGAACAGTTTCTCCCTGTTTCGACTATCAGCTGGCTCATGATTTTTAAAACTTTTATCAGATCTGCTCTTAAATTTCTTCTCTCCAAGGAGAACAGTCCCAATGTCTTCAATCTGTTTTATTCATTCATGAAATGAGGGCATCGCTGGCTAGGCCAGCATTTGTTGCCCATCTTTAATAGCTCAGTTAAGAGGCAACCATATTGCTGTGGCTCTGGAGTTATACGTAGGCCAGACCAGGTAATGATGACAATTTCCTTCCTTAAAGGACATCAAAAGAAACAGATGGGTTTTTCTGACAGTCAGCAATGGTTGTCACTGGATTTTTATTGAATTCAAATTCCACCATATGCCAGGAGTCAAACCCATATTGCAAGAACATTATCTGGGTATCTAGATTACAGTCCAGCACTAATACCACTAGGCCACACCTCTATCCTCATCCCTAGAACCATTCTTGTAAACCGCTTATGCACTCTATTCACATCTTCCTATAATGCAGTACTAGAACTGTATACAATTCTTCAGCTAAAGTCTAACAAGTATCTTATACAAGTTCAACATTAGACCCTTGCTCTTGTACACAAGAAACCTTATTGAAATGAACAATTCGGTAGTCCTTTGCTGTGTCCTTTCCACCATCTGATAGGATCCTCTTGGGGACCAAAATTAGACTCCATGTAAAGTTCAACCAGAATTCCATATAAACTTTGAATTATTTTCTAAGATTTGTGCTCCATTCCCCTGGCTACACCCAGTAACCATTTGCTTTCTCTCCTGTTCTGCAGACTATGCTGAAAGTCTCATGAACCAATCTACCAATATTTCCCTGTGCCACCTTTGTCAAATCATGCCACATTGTCAGTTTACATTGGTCCATTTTAAATGACATCTACTATTTATCTGTTTAGTCTTTCGATATTCAGTCAACCTGTCCCTTTTATCAATCTCTCCCAATTTTATGTTACCTGCAACTTTGAAAATTTTGGTCCCCACTTACAAATCTTCCATGTATAATGTAAACAGCCACACCATAATTCTGAGTCTCACCACTAATTCTGAGGCATCACATATTTTCCATGATGTGCATCCACCTTATGTTTGCCCCTGCTTTGGGTAGTTTTCAACTAGAGCAATTGTTTTATAATGTGGTTTCCAACTATGTGGAGCACTGTTGTCGTATTTTATTTAAAGCCTTCTTTAAACCTAAACAAATAACAACCACTTGTTTCATGTTATCTCCTCAAAGGACTTCAAGAGATTTATCAGCCATGACATCTTACTCACAAAGTAAAGCTCCATTCAGATAAAGCTGTCTTGTGCTGCATGAGGTTAACTTTCAGGGTTTTGCCATGTATGAAAGGTAACCTTTTCTAACAGAACTGTGGGTGCATCTGTACTTGCCCCCTCCTTCTCCACGCAGGACTACAGTAGAATGAGAAGGTGGTTTATCATCACCTTCTCAAGGAGAGCTAGGGATGGACAATAAATGCTGGGCTAGCCAGTGATGCTCACATCCTATGACAGAACAATAAATTTATTTTCTTCCCTTTTCTTTACCACCAAGAGGAGCGGTGGAAGATTTGCTTCAGAGACTATTTTAACTTGGCTATGGCAAATGGCAAGGAATCTCTCTCTTGGCTTTACCCTTCCTTCTTTGCTGTAGAAGGAAGTGGGTGTTTGTTCTCCAAATAATATCTCTCTAGAGAAAGTTTACATTGTGAATTCAAGAAATGGATGCACACCACAACATATTGCTGAAACAGTCTATATCAAATTTACATTTTTATTGACTGCATGTTTCAGATTGAGATATTAGAGGTCCTGGGGTTACAATGGTCCTGGAATATCTAAGCATCAAGATTGGCTCACTTATCTGGGGCAACTGACTACAGTAGTTTACAGAAGAGAGCTGGACTTACACACTTTACATGAGGGAATAGAGAAAAAATAAAAATCAGATTAATTAAAATCAAGTCATTTTTAAAATCTTGCATGTATTATTACTCGGTACAGGTTTTATGCAGTGCATTGTTCTATGCCTTGGGTCAGTAAGATGGCATGACAATGTTGCAGTTCAGACATATTGCTTCTTGTCTTGCCAGCCTACATTAATGAATTTTTAACAGCAAAATGTAGTGCAGTGTAATTACTAGACATTGCAAGTGTGCATGTCTGGATGAGTCATTTGTGAAATGATGTTTGTTGAGGGGGTGGCAGTTGATAAATTCATCCCATTTATATGGAACTCTGCATAATGTCTGTTTGAACAGATAAATTGCAAGGAATGTGCTGCAGTGGCACAGACCCATGGGATTTACCTTGGCATGTGTTTGCTTTGTTTTGCTAATTGTTACAATTTTTTTGACTACGTATATTTGATGATAATTTGCAGTTTCTAATTTTTTGCAAACAAGAAAATCTCTTTATTTCTATATATTTCTAAATACTGGGAAAGAAATTGTGTGGCTCAAAATATGTGAAGTAAGTCTTCACATACGCAAATTAGTTAATAGCCCACCTGCTTTTCCATGATCTGGGATGATGAGAGCAAAGAGAGAAAAACAGTAATTGTCACAATCGTTACTCCTTCATCAGCAGCAACACAAAGCTGATTATGTAACTAAAAGTATTCTAATATATAACATGTTGTGTATCTAATAGTATTCTAACATAACAATATATCACAATTGTTATGGTGCAGCAGGAGGCCATTGGTCCATTACATTTGCACCAGCGCTTCATTGAGCATCATTACCTAATATATATTTTAAAAAGTTATGATTAGCATGGTATATATCGCCATGTCACATTCTGTGCTATATTGCTGTGTTATACTTGATCATAGCTACATTTATTCTATGCACATTTGTTACAGCTGATCATCAGAAGAACTTTTCATAGGCAAGGTTTGGGGGAAAAAAAATGAGAAAGCTGATCATTCATGAAAGACCCACTCACTCCACTACCCAGGAGCTGAATATACATTCCTGTATAAAGAGTAAGAATGTATAAGGACCACTAACTAACTTAATGTCGAAATTAGTGAAATAAAGCCAGACCTTCTTGACTTGTCGTATGATAGACAATTAAACTCTGAATGGCCTTATTCCAAAAGGTCACTTATGAAGTAATTAGAATCTGATTGACTTAAAACATTGTTTACACGGTAACAATTGCATTTCTGACATTAATGGGATTCAGGTTTATTTCAGAATCAAAACAATATATGGGGCTTATGTGGCACAGTGGTCGTGTCCCTATCAAGTCCTATCTGCTTCAGACTTGTGTATGTAACATCTCTCAACAGGTGGATTAGAAGATATCTCTAAAAGTAATCTATGGTCTAGCATCCTTATTAAGAATTCATGTCTTTTTTTTAAACTTATGGTGACCAACTTTTCCTCCATATTTATCATAATTCAGATTTTTAAAAATTCACCCATAGTATGTGGGCTTATATGATTTGTATCCCTGAACCCTTGAATCATTTGAAACTTCAAAAGAAAGATGAGGACAGAAAGTGAGAGAGAAAATGTGAGGTAAAAGAAATGAAAGAAGTTCAAAATATAAATGTAAGGTTTAGAATTTAGCAGGCTTTTTATCATTATCCTGTTTTTTTTGTCACAAGATAATTTTTAAGAAATATAAGGAATATTTCATGACCTGTCCTCATTTGTGGAATTCAGTTTTAATAAGTGAGCTCAAGTGAAACAAAGTGAACAAGAAGCGGAAAGCTCAAAGAACTCCCCCAGAGATAAAGAATTGTTCCTGTTAGTAAGGCATTAATATCATGTGGTTATATTGTGAATAGAAGCTGTGGAACTGATAACTGAATATAATTGTGCATTGAGTGTGTCCAGGGATATCATAAGTCGTTATGGATTTTTTGGCTCCAATACAAACCTAACCTCCTGTATGCTTGAACCAATTAACTTGTAAATGGCCCTAACCGTTTTCTTCTGACAATATAAATCAGTATACCTTACATGTGAAGAGTCCAGATTAACTTTGCTGGCTGCAGAAGTTGCAATTAAGCATCATATCACAATGTGACAAGTTTCCCTACAACATTGGGACTGGGGTAGGTTATACAGGAATCTCTGAAATGTCCTGCATACTTGTAAGGTACATTGGATACCTGGTGGATTCACAATTATTTGGAAAGTTGGAATTGATGATCATGGTTGTGCCTTACTGTCAATAGTGTTAGACCTCTTGATGAGTATATTTTTCTCGTTTTGTGGTTTTAAAGGGGCATTATTATTTCAGGCAGAATAACTAGAAAAGTTGTGCAGCATTCTTTGAGACAAACAAATCTCAGAGCAATTGATAGCGCCATACCATAATTTTGTTGTGCAAGTAACTGAATTATCTCTTTTCACGAAGATGGTGGCCTTTTAAAATTAAATTTGATGAGATAAGAAAGTGGTTGCCAGCTCAGGAGATTTACCTAAATGTGGCCTCAAGTTTTAGCTATATTTTGTAACAAATGTAGGCCTACAAAAGGGGTACAATTGCTTTGGAATTAACTCTTGATAATGCACTGTATTAACAAATCTTATATTTAAAAATAGTGACAGAAACGAATGTCTTGCACAGTACTGTGACTCATGCATAATATACAATTTCAATGTGCATTTTTATAAATAGAACACATACATGTGATTCAAAATGTGTGAAATGGAAGTAAAGTTTTGGTGTTTATTTTTTAAAAAGCATACATGTTCCTAAATTATTCCTGATTTATTGGGATGTTAAAGAATTATATGTGTAAATAGCTCCAAAAATGAATAAAGATCATTTTTTCAGTATAATTGTACTTCTTGTGCACTTTATTAATTTTATGGAGAAACAAGACTTTTCAATGGAATAAAAACAAAATGTTGGAGAAACTCAGCAGGTCTGGCAACTTCTGTGGAGAGATAAACAGCTAGTATTTCAAGTCTGATAATGACTTCTTCAGACGATATTGAACTACACACTGGAATGGTTCTGTGGTCAGCTAATGTACACAGCACATTACTGTAAAATATATTTATCAAATGCCAAAGTAATCTTGCATTAAAGGTGAATTGCATTGAAAATTGTTTTCTGTTTTTAGATTTGAGATGAAAAGAACAATCTGAATGCCATTACAAAATGTAATATAACAAAGCAAAGGGGACACTGATTGTTACAGAGTCATAGAGTGTGTTTGTCCAGGACTCATCTTTTTAGCTTCTGTATGTTTTAGGATAACATTTGAAATTAAAAGGGGCAATCTTCTTGGTTTGTCTTCCCAAACTTATCATTTCCAGCTGTTCCCAGGTTTTTATTTCTGCATTTAATACATGTCCAAGTATAATAATGATTTCCAACTGTGGCTAACAACATAAAGGTAAAATTCCTTGTGTGTGCAGCCACCTTCTACAAAAGGAAGATCCACAAAAATGCAGAAGCTTAAATCACATTGGAATATGCACTTTTGGACCATTCAAGATTACTTACCCTATACCCTACAATGATTTGCATCATATAATTCTTCAAATCAGGAAGAGTAGGCAATTTGACCTCTTAAGCCTACGCTACCATTTGATGACATCATTGTGGCCTCAACTCCACATTTTCCCTACTTCTACACTGACTCCCTGTTGGTCAAGAATCTACCTCTGCATTAAGTGACCCTGCTTACATCACTGTCTTTGAAAGAGAATTTCATTGACTCAACATTCAATTCTCCTCAGCTGTCTTAAGTGGATGACCCCTTAATTTTAAACTGCATCCCCTGGTTCTACTCTTTTGCACAAAGGGAAACATTATTTTAACATTCTCCTCCAGTTTCAGGTACGCTAAAGATCATTTTTTTCAATAAGAACAACTCTCATTCTTCTAAACTCGAATGGATACAGGCCCAACCTGTCCAACCAATCCTCATAAGGCAGCCCTTTCATCCCAGGAAGTGAACATTCTCTGGATGACAGCTAGTGCTTATGTATGCTTTCTCAAATAAGGAAAGCAAAATTTTACACATTACTGCAGATGTGGACTCATCAAAACCCAGTACAATTCAGAACCCCAAAAGTGCAGAAAGAGGCCACTTGGCCCATCAAGTCTGCACTGTCCCTCTGAAGAACATCCCACCCTATCCTCATAACCCATGAACATCTTTGGACTGGGAAGAAACTGGAGCACTCGGTGTAAACCTGTGCAGTCATGGGGGGAACATGCAAACTCCACACGGTCACCGAAGATTGGAATTGAACCCAGATCCCAGGGACTGTGAGGCAGCAGTGCGAACCACTGTGCCACCTGTAGCAAGACATTCCTACTTTTATAACCCATTCCCCAGGCAACAGACAAGAAGATTCTATTTAACTTGGTACTTTCATGCTGTATTAGCACACTAACATTTTGTGTTTCAGGTAACAGGACATAAAGATCCTTCTAGTACTGTGATCTCTCTCTGTTTATGTATGTTTTGTATTCTTCCTGCTGAAGTGGACAAATCCACCTTTTCCCACATTGTACTCCATCTACCCCATAGAACTTTTATGCAACTTGAAATTGTTTTTCTGGAAATGAAACTGAAGATTTTAAGATGTACAAAATATGATTTAATTTAAAAATTGTGAATACTCCCTATTGCAATGTTTTATCCTTAAATTTCAGAGAGTGATTATAGTGAATATTTAGAATATTAAAACGTTCCATTTTTACTACCGCAAACATTATGGTTGCTTTTGACTTGCAGACTACAAACTCCAGAAATAGTGATCTGAAAGTGCCAGCTTTCTCCAAAATAAACTGGACAGATTATTGAAACGGCAAACAAAAGCTTCTGATAGCACTCTGTTACAAATGCAAGCTCTCATTCATAAATGCATTACTATTTCAGATCATCATCTGTTTGATAGACTATCACTGCAGCTAGAAAGATCAAGCTACACATGTTACTTGTCCTGAGCACCATATCATCTTAGAACCCTGTCGAAACAAGTACTACTGTTTCCTAACATCCAACACAGCATCACATTGTTCAAATGTTGGTAAGACTTCAAACAGTTGAAAATGTCTGCTTTTATAAGCTGCATTTGCTTCTGAGAACAAACAGGGACCAGTTACCTTTTGAGCAGCAACAAGCTTACAACCAATTAATGATTGCTGCACACAGCTCTCATCTATTGGAACTAGGTGTCAAGCTGTAACTAGTTTCTTGTGCATGCACAACCGAGCAGCAGTCTATCATTCTGAAGGTGATGTTCTCAGTTTCCTTTTCAGAAGACTTATGTTGCTGTCTCAGCTCTTCAACATTCATCACATCCCATTTTTGCCTGCTCCAGTTACGCATAGCAGCATTCAGAACCTCATCTTCAGGAGGTTCAATATCTGCATCACAATGGTCCTTTGGAAGGATAAGCTGCATTGTGTCTAGATATGTTTTATTTGACCTGATCAGATGTGGTGACACAGTTCAAGAGCAGGTAGACTTGAACCTGAGCTTCTTACTCCTTGAGTGTGTACACTACCACTACATCATAAGTGCCCTTGCATTATACCTATACTTAGAATCATACAGCATGGAAACAGACCCTGCGGTCCAACCTGTCCATGCCGACCAGATATCCCAACCCAATCCGGTCCCACCTAGCCCATATCCCTCCAAACCCTTCCTATTCATATACCCATCTAGATGCTTTTTAAACTTTGCAATTGTACCAGCCTCCACCACATCCTCTGGCAGCTCATTCCATACACGTACCACCATCAGAGTGGAAACGTTACCCCTTAGGTCTCTTTTATATCATTCCCCCTTCACCCTAAACCCATGCCCTCTAGTCTGGACCCCCACCCCAGGGAAAAGACTTTGTCTATTTATCCTATCCATGTTCCTTATGATTTTATAAACCTTTCTAATGTCACCCCTCAGCCTCCGACGCTCCAGGGAAAACAACCCCAGTCTGTTCAGCCTCTCCCTGTAGCTCAAATCCTTCAACCCTGGCGACATTCTTGTAGATCCTTTCTGAACCCTTTCAAGTTTCATAACATCTTTCCGATAGGAAGGAGACCAGAATTGCACACAATATTCCAACAGTGGTCTAACCAATGTCCTGTACAGCTGCAACATGACCTCCCAACTCCTGTACTCAATACTCTGACCAATAAAGGAAAGCACACCAAATGCCTTCTTCACTATCCTATCTGCCTGCGATCCACTTTCAAGGAGCTATGAACCTGCACTCCAAGGTCTCTTGTTCAGCAATACTCCCTAGGTCCTTACCATTAACTGTATAAGTCCTGCTAAGATTTGCTTTCCCAAAATGCAGCACCTCACATTTATCTAAATTAAACTCCATCTGCCACTTCTCAGCCCATTAGCCCAACTGATAAAGAGGGCAAAAGTGAGGACTGCAGATGCTGGAAACCAGAGTTTAGATCATAGTGGCACTGGAAAAGCACAGCAGGTCAGGCAACATCCGAGGAGCAGGAAAATCAACGTTTCGGGCAAAAGCCCTTCATCAGGAATAGAGGCAGGAAGCCTCCAGGGTGGAGAGATGACAAAGGTCCCATTGTAATCTGAGGTAACCTTCTTCACTGTCCAATACAGCTCCAATTTTGGTGTTATCAGCAAATTTACTAACTATAGCTCTTATGCTCACATCCAAATCATTTATATAAATGATGAAAAGTAGTGGACCCAGCACCGATCGTTGTGGCACTCCACTGGTCACAGGCCTCCAGTCTGAAAAACAACTCTCCACCACCATCCTCTGTCTTCTAACCTTTGAGCCAGTTCTGTATCCACATGGCTAGTTCTCCCTGTATTCCGTGAGATCTAACTTTGCTAATCAGTATCGCATGGGGAACCTTGTCGGACACCTTACTGAAGTCCATATAGATCACATCTACTGCTCTGCCCTCATTAATCCTCTTTTGTTACTTCTTCAAAAAACTCAATCAAGTTTGTGAGACATGATTTCCCACGCACAAAGCCATGTTGACTATCACTAATCATCCTTGCCTTTCCAAATACATATACATCCTGTCCATCAGGATTCCCTCCAACAACTTGCCCACCGCTCACATCAGGCTCATCGGTCTATAGTTCCCTGGCTTGTCTTTACCGCCCTTTTTAAACAGTGGCACCACGTTAGCCAATCTCTAGTCTTCTGGCATCTCACCCGTGACTATTGATGACACAAATAAGAGGCCCAGCAATCACTTCTCTAGCTTCCTACAGAGTTCTAAGGTACACCTGATCAGTTCCTGGGGATTTATCACTTTTATGCGTTTCAAGACATCGAGCACTTCCTCCTCTGTAATATGGACATTTTTCAAGATGTCACCATCTAATTCCCTACATTCTATATCTTCCATGTTCTGATGCAAAATATTTGTTTAGTATCTGCCCATCTCCTCCAGCTCCACACAAAAACCACCTTTCGTTTGTGAGACAGCAACTCAGTGAGGGAGTACATCTGGGAATTTGGTGGAAAGTGCGAATTCATTGTACTGGGGGGGATGAAGCCCTACCCTATCCAGTCATTTATGCTTTTTCTTTCAGGAGCCCTATTCTCTCCCTAGTTACCATTTTGTCCTTAATGTATTTGTAAAACCCTTTGGATTCTCCTGAACTCTATTTGCCAAAGCTACCTCATGTCCCCTTTTTGCCCTCCAGACATCTCTCTTGAGTTTACCCCTACTGCCTTTATACTCTTCTAAGGATTCATCAATCTATCCTGTCCATACCTGACATATGCTTCCTTCTTTTTCTTAACCAAACCCTCAATTTCTTTAGTCATCCAGCATTCCCCATATCTACCAACCTTTCCTTTCACCCTAACAGGAAAATACTTTCTCTGGACTCTCATGATCTCATTTCTGAAGGCTTCTCATTTTCCAGCCATCCCTTTACCTGCGAGCATCTGCCCCCAATCAGCTTTTGAAAATTCTTGCCTAATACCATCAAAATTGGCCTTTCTCCAATTTAGAACTTCAACTTTTAGAGCTGGTCTATCCTTTTCCATCACTATTTTAAAACTACTAGAAATAGTATTTCTGGGAATATCCTCTCTCAGTACAGCTTTAATGCTATCCCTTATCAAAAACGCCACTCCCCTCCTCTCTTGCCTCCCTTTCTATCCTTCCCATTGCATTTGTATCTTGGAATATTAAGCTGCCATTCCTGTCCATCCCTGAGCCACATTCTGTAATTACTGGTTTAAATCCTCCCAAGCAGCTCTAGTAAATCTCCCTGCCAGTATATTAGTCCCCTTCCAATTTAGGTGCAGTCCATCCTTCTTGTACAGGTCACTTCTACCCCAAAACAGCTTCCATAGTCCAAAAACGTGAATGCTTCTCCCATACACCAGCTCCTCAGCCATGCATTCATCTGTTCTATTCTCCTATTCCTGCCCTCATTAGCTCGTAGCACCGGGAGTAATCCAGATATTACTATTCTCGAGGACCTCTTTTCAAATTCCTGCCTAACTCTCTGTAATCTCCCTTCAGAAACTCAATCTTTTCCCTTCCTATGTCATTGGTTCCAATGTGTACAATGACCTCTTGCTGGTCCCTCTCCCCCTTCAGAACATTCTGCACCCTCTCTGAAACATCCTTGATCCTGGCACCAGGGAAGCAACACACCATTCTGATTTTTTGCTGCTGGCCACAGAAATGTCTGTCTGTACCTCGGACTTGAGAGTCCTCTAACACAATCGATCTCTTGGAACCCAATGTACCCCTCGTTGCATTAGAGCCAGTCTCAGTACCAGAAACTTAGGTGTTCGTGCTACGTTCCCATGAGAATCCATCAGCCCCTACACTTTCCAAAACAGCATACTTGTTTGAAATGGGGATAGCCACAGAAGACTCCTGCACTATCTGCATACCTCACTTACCTTTAATGGAGTTAAACCATCTATGTGACTGTCTCGGAGACTTTCCTCCCTTCAAGTATCTGCCATCCATCACATCCCCTTGCTTTTGTAAATTCCTCATTGCCTCTAACTGCCTCTCCAACCGATTGGATAGGATTCACAATCAATGGCATTTATTGCAGATATAATCCTCAGTAACCCGTAAACTCCCATATCTGACAAGGCCATTTTACTTCTTTCAATCTACAGATCCAGAAAATAGCACTATCTTATTCGTCTGCAAAACACTGCTCCAGGTTAAATTAATATTTATGGCTTATATTTTAAGTTTAATCAAGAGACATAACTCAATAAAACATATAATCAAGAAAGAACCACTCTACTCACTACTGCAGACTTATTTTAAGGCCACCCTTAAAATCGACTTATCTGCTTCTGTGCTGTGACCTCGCCAAGACTTGGCTTCAATCAGGGGGTTGCATAATGAAATCATCAGTAATGATTAGGAGGATAACTATATTTGTAAGGCTTCCAGTCTTTGAAATGAGGCAGGAACTTACTCCATCTGTCCCAGATGTGTATGCAGCTATTTCTTATTTCCATTTCACAGTGTGATTTGGGTGAGGATTCAGAACAACACAGTTTACACTCGGCAGAGTGAGTCACATACTCAGCCTGATAACCCAAGGGCCTATTCAAACCCTCCTGCTCTTTTTCCTTGCTTTCCCTGTTGACTCCATCAGTTTTGAGCTTCCACAAGTACCCACCCGACTCTGTCATTTATGCCTTTATTTCCCCCTGATCCCTGACCATGACCTCTGGACTTGGTCTTGCTAATTATCATGATCGTATTGAAACCAGGATGGTAGTGACCATTGACAATCTCCATAGTAACCCATGTTCTCCAATGCACTATTGTATTCCACCCTTATACATTGAGCTGCCTCCCTTCATAATTGTTCCCTCTGCATATCAGCATGTTGCCTTCAATCCACAAATTCTCTACCACAGTAGCGGACCTTGATAACTTACTTGACTTTCAGTGAACAGGATCCCATGGACTGATCATGGCACATCCTTGATCAACTTGGAAGGACTGCCCTGACTGATAAACATAAAGCTCCACAACTGACTAATTGCAATTCCTGGATTGGTTGCACTGCTCCTGCAGTGGCCCACTCCTTGGACTGCAGTGAAATGAAACTCCTGACCCCAACCACCCTAAGTAGGTGACTGTGAGCCAAGCAGATTGCATGCTGCTCATGACTGACTGTGGCAGGACCCCTGACTGACGACAATTCCCTTAATCTGATTAAAGATTATTCCTCTTACACTATGAGACATGGCCATTTGAGTGAAGCACAATGCAATGTGTTTGCTCTGAAAGTTGCTATGGTGTGACAATGACATGGAGCAATGCAGTACAGTAACATGTCCAGCCTCTTGACTGACCACTGCTGGTTCCTAGCTTTGCATCTGTGTTAAGCAGCAAGGCATGACAGAACTACTGTGAGCTTGTAAGTTCTGAATGAGGCAGTTACATGCAGCAAAGGAAGACAAAGCAAGGCAAGACATCCAAATAGGCATGAAATGAGTGAACACTTACAGAGCAAGTGAAAGGTCCTTAAAAGTGTGTCCTTTTCTGATGCTTCAGTTGGGGACCTGTCCTTGCACACAATGCAGAGTCTAGATTAGAGTGGTGCTGGAAAAGCACAGCAGGTCAAGCAGCATCTGAGGAGCAGGAAAATCGACGTTTCAGGCAAAAGCCCTTCATCAGGAATAGAGGCAGGGTGCCTGCAGGGTGGAGAGATAA
>NC_057710.1:34568768-34578045 GCF_004010195.1 Chiloscyllium plagiosum
CCTCTCTAACCTTTCACCTCCATCCCCACCCCCATTCTCCTATTATACTCTATCTACTTTTTCCCCACCCCCACCCTCCTCTCATTTATCTCTCCCCTCTGCAGGCACCCTGCCTCTATTCCTGATGAAGGGCTTTTGCCTGAAACGTCGATTTTCCTGCTCCTCGGATGCTGCCTGACCTGCTGTGCTTTGCCAGCACCACTCAAATCTAGACTCTGGTTTCCAGCATCTGCAGTCCTTGTTTTTACCTTGCACACAATGCAGCCTGTCAGCAGCATTACCCTCTTTTTTTTGGTGAGTGGATCTCCAAGGTCCATGCATGGCAATGACTTCCAAAACTGAAAATCAATCTGCCAGTATGTCCATTGGAAAGCATTGAAACCTTTAAGAAATCTCAGAATGGCTGCATATCTGTGCAGATTAGAGGGAACACTGATTACAAAGAAAGGTATTGGTGCACTCCAAAGAGAATTTGGTCAGAGATATACCACGAGGTGAGGATGGTGCATGGTTGATGCTAACTTGTATGGATTTTCGAGGTGGTGTGGGGAGGGGCGTGTCTGGAGGCTGGAAAGAGAAGTAGAGGTTGGGGTTTCACGGGTAGTTGCTAGCTATGGAGGGTACCCATCTCTATTCAATATGGAGAGCCAGAGCTGTAAGCTGGAGCTGCCTTGTACTAGCCACTCTTGCTTTCGTGTCATGAATTATCTAGATTCTCTCAGGTATGTGGGGGAATAAGAAACTGCATATAAATAAGGCAAAATTAAGTACTAATAAGATGCAAATAGACTTCTTGCTGCTCAGTTGTGAGATTCTCATCTTGAAATTCAAACTTTGGGTGTAAGATAGGACTTTGCCTTCTTGATGTTGCGAATCTAATTTTTCCAAGCTTGCCATATTTTCCCAATTAACTCACAGTTGCACATGTTCGACAGGGGCTAGGAAATTTCTATTCAGTTCCAAATCAGGATGGTGTTGCGTGGAGAGGCCTGTAGGTGGTGGTGTTCCAATAGGTCTGTTGTCTTTTTTCCCCTCGATGGAATTGGTCAGTTTTGGAAGGTGCTGTTGATGGAACACTGATGAGATACTGCATTACCTCTCCAAGATGGTATATACTGCCACTACCATACATCAGTGGTGGAGAGAGGGCTTCTTTTAAGATTATAGGTGAATTAATGTTAAAGCCAGCTGCTCTGTTTTGATTGGTACCAATTGTCTTGAATGTTGTTAGAATTGTATTTATCCACGCAAAGGGAGTACAATATACCCCCACACTCTTGACTTAAGCTTTGTAGATGGACTGGCTTTGGAGAGTTTTGAGTTTTGTCACCAAACTCCCAGCTTCTGACCTTTTCTTGAAGTGAAGGTATTTGTGTGGCTGCCCAGGGGAGGTGATGGCCTAATAGTATTATTGCTGGACTGTTAATTGAGACCCAGGTAATGTTCTGGGGACCGGGGTTCAAATCATGTCATAGCAGACGGTGGAATTTAAATTTGATAAAAACAGGGAAGACCATGAATCCATTGTCAATTGTTGGGAACAAACCGGTTTCCTTTAGGGAAGGAAACTGCCATTCTCACCTGTCTGTGATTCCAGATCAGCAGCAATGTGGTTTATTCTTACTGCCCTCTGGACAATTAGGGACAGGCAATAAATGCTGGTCTTGCCAGTGACATCCTCATCCCATCGATGAATTAAAAAAAAAAGATATTTCTGATGAATGGTAGGCTCCAGGATGTTGATTGGGAGAAATAAGTTATTGAAACAATTAAAACGTAAAAACAGCCATAATATAAACAGGAACATAAACATTAATATAGTTGAAATATTGAGGATTTAAGTACAGGAACAAGGACCTCTTGCTGCATTTATACAAGGCAATGGTGAGGCTACACCTGGGATATTGTGCGCAGGCTCAGTGTCCTTATCAGAGGAACTTTGTTCTGACTATAGAGGGAATGCAGTGAAGGATTACCAAACTGATTCCTGGAATTACAGGAGAGATGAATGAGGAGAGATTGAGTTGATTAGGATTGTATTCAGGAGAGTTTAGCTGAAATGAGGAAGGGGATCTCATAGAAACCTATAAGATTCTACTAGGAGGAAGACAGGGTTAAGGTATTGAGCTTGATGGTCAGTCACAATTATATTGAGTGGCGGAGCAGGCTTGAGAGGTTGTATGAAATATTTTAAGTTCACAACACAGATGGTGTTTAATTTGCATAAGTGTGTGGTATTGCATTTTGGTAAAACAAACAAAGGCAGGACTTATACAATTAATGGTAGAGCCCTGGGTAGTATTGTAGTACAGAGATCTGCATGTTCAGGCAGATAATTCTTTGAAGTTGGGTCACAGATAGACAGGGTGATTAAGAAGTTATTTAGCATGCAGTCATTGCTCAGAACTTTGAGTATAGGAGTTTGGACATCATGTTGAGTTTGTACAGGATGCTGATGAGTGCCGAGAGTGCGGTGCTGGAAAAACATAGCAGTTCACGGAACATTGGAGGAACAGGAGAATGGACATTTTGGGCATAAGCCCCATTCCTGATGAAGGAACTCTTCTGCTCCTCGGATACTGCCTGACCTGCTGCGCTTTTCCAGCGCCACACTCTTGCCTTTGATCTCCAGCATCTGAGTACTCACTTTCTCCCAGGATGTTGATGAGGCCACTTTCAGAGTACTGTGTGCAGCTCTGGTCACCCTAATATATGAATTGTAGAGGGTTCAGAAAAGATTTACCAAGATGTTGCTAGGAATGGAGGGTTTGAGTTATAAAAATAGGCTGGATAGGCTGGGGCTTTTTTTAAAAATGGAGAGTAGGAGGTTGAACTGTGAATTTATAGAGGCTTATAAAATCAGAAGGGGCATAAATAAAGTGAATATCAAAGATCTTTTCCCTTGGCTGGGAGAGTTCAAAATAAGGGTGAGAGGAGAAAGATTTAAAACGGACATGAAGAGCAACTTTCTTTTTAAACACAGAGTGGTTTGTGTGTGGAATGAACTGCCAGACGAAGTGGTGGATGCAGGTACATTTAAAAATCATTTGGGTGAGGATATGAATAGGAAAAGTTGGGAGGGATATAGGCCGAACACGGGCAAGTGGGACTGGTTTAGTTTGGGAACATAGTTCGTGTGGATTAGTTGGACCAAAGGGTCTGTTTCCATGCTGTATGACTCTATTAGGCTCACAGAAATTTATACCAAGATTTCCAACACACATGTTCTCAGTCAATTCCCATCAACAGAATGGCCTGACAAGGAAGGAGAGCAATCAGAATGCTCTACAAGATATGATATGTTTAGATAAAAGGATACTGGTACCATTCCTCCTTCATTGACTGGATCTAAGAACCTATTTGCTTTACAGTAACAACCACTTATAAGGCTTAAGAGGCTTTTATCATAACAAGACGTAGTGTATTGCATAACATTCCATTAGTTAGAGACACATACTCTTCAAGATCCAGAGCTATCCGCCTGATTTGCCCACTGAAAGACCATTTATCATCATCAGATTGAGTAGAGTTTGATGCAGTCTCCAACATTAACTCTTTCAGAATAATTATATTATGCAACATTGTAGTCGGAGTGTAGTTCCTTTTTCAATAACAACCAAAAAAAAACCAAACAAAAAAGGACCGCATTTTAAAGTTAGAATGCTTTGTATTGAGATTATTTATACAAGTCACTTTTACAAGTACACGCAAAAATTCCATGTAAACTGCCTGACTTTGTTGTCTTAAGAAACAGAAAAATGTATTCCAGCATCTTAAAATCAGCCTGAGGCAATAACCTTTTTGCGAAGAGTAAGGGCATTTCAGTAAAGCTCTTCTAGCACATTGGAGCTGGATTTGGCTAGTGAAGACTGGAAAAGCCACAGAATCGGAAGTCAACCTACTGATGTCAATGTGATCCAGCCCTCTTGGGTTTACCCCCAGGGTGTTTTGTACATCTTCCATGGAGCTGGCAAGTAAGTAATTTAGCGGTTAGAGGTTGTTCAGCAGTTAATACTGCGGATGCTGCAAATCTGTACAAACAAAGAACAAAAATTGCTAGAGAAACTCAGGTCTGGCAGCATCTGTGGAGTGGAAGTTTTATGTCCAGTGATCTTTCTTCTGAATTGATAGTAGCTAGGAAAGAGTGGTATATATGCTGGAGTATATATCAACACTAGATGTACATTGAACACAATACTTCACTTCAGCTCAGGACAAGCTGAAAGAACTACATCTAATTTTTTCCTTGAGGACCCGCAGCCTTCAGGACTCAATAATGAGCTCAATAATTTTAGAAACCTGAACACTTTCTTCCATGTACTTTAGCCAGCCCCGCAACCCAAGCCCCGTCATCATATGGGCTGCTTTCAGCACAGCCAACCCATTTTCACCTACTAATAGTTCCTATTATCAGCTTTTCTTTTTCCATGGCTTACCATTAGCCATCCCTTTATTTGCTTATTTTTCTCTTCCTCTGGGCTCACTCCACTCGACAACTTCATCTTCCATCTGTATAAAGTATCAAGTGCAGAGTTCATATCTCTATAAAGAACACCAGCAACATTAGCTGCTTGTATGCAATTTCATGCCTTTCCACAGGCAGATAGGCTGTACACAATGATTCATACAGGAGGAGGGGAGACCCACAACGCATGATGTACAGGCAAAGAAATAGCTCTCTTGACATGTCTTACAGAACCAATATCCCAGGATACTCAGGCTTTCACAGGCAATGTAGTCGCCTATAGCCTTGCCAAAAACTAATAGACACAGGAACAGAAATAAACCATTCAGCGCATTGAGTCTGTTCCACCATATCTGATAATCCTCAGGTTTTTTCCTGCCTTTTCTCTATAACCGAAGGCTGATAAAGTGCCTGTCAGTGGAGGTCCACCCTTCCTCCCCCAGTTTTGTGGAGGAGAGGAGACCATGTGATAGTGACTGTGAGGCATCGGTGAGAGACTGTAATATGCTGAAGGTGTATTGTAAGTATCATCTGTTTGGCTGGGGATGTGAGATGTCTGGAGGAGTAGGAACCCTTGGAACCAAGAAGTGTGCTGACCTGTGCAGTACAATGCTGAGCAAATGGGAGTGTAAGGTTTATATCTTTCCTGTGTTCCTGAGCTCCTACATCGTCTTGGAGCCTGCTCCAAATTGAAGGGACCACAGTCCTGTAATTGGCTTCCTTAGCTACCTACACCTAAAGTTATAAAGACTGATCTTACCCTAGGCACAGTTCAGCTCTGAGGAGTGTCACATTTCACAGATTGACTTCCAGGTAAGATGAGAGATCCAGACAGCAGGATTGCCAGGTCTTCTATCTATTGTATGGACAGCCTGAAAATTCCAAGTATTGGTGAGGCTTTGTATGGTGGGATCTCTTTAATATAAAATCTTTGCATTGCCAAGATGGAGAATGGGAAAAATTTCTGGCTGTGATAGCTGCTCCTTTTTTGAGTCTTTCTTAGGTGTTGAAGATGATTTCCTCGAATTCCAGGAGCAGCAATTACTGTTTTATATGCTGTTGCATTGTTTTGGAGTTGTTGGAAACAAAAGAGCAGGAATAGGAGGATAGAGCAGATGAATGCATGGCTGAGGAGCTGGTGTTTTAAAAGGGAGAAGAACAATCAAAGGAAACACATGGTGAGGTCAGTGCAGGAGAGAGACAGAAAGAAACTGACACAGCAGTGAACCTGCACAGTTACTGCCTTTGCTGTTTGAATTCATGTATCACTGGACATCGGAGTGTGTCTGGGAAAATTAACAAACAGCGAAATTCACAACTAATCTTGGAGGGACTGTTTGGGCGAAGTTCACAGCACAAAATCAGATAAGTGTATTGTTTTTAAGTGTGACCTACAGAAAGTCTGCATTAGTGAGTAGAGTGGGTTCTTCCTTGATTATATGTTTTTTGAGATATGTCTCTTGATTAAACTTAAAATATAAGCCATGAATATTAAGTTAAGATGGAACAGTGTTTTGGATTGTCAGGGGAACGCAGCACGAACAGCCACGTTTCTGGTACTGAGACTGGCTCTAATGCAACGAGGGGTACATCGGATTCCAAGAGATCAATTGTGTTAGGGGATTCTCTAGTCCAGGGTACAGAGAGTCGTTTCTGTGGCCAGCAGCAAAAAATCAGAATGGTGTGTTGCTTCCCTGGTGCCAGGATCAAGGATATCTCAGAGAGGGTGCAGAATGTTCTCAAGGGGGAGAGGGGCCAGCAAGAGGTCATTGTCCACATTGGAACCAATGACATAGGAAGGGAAAATGTTGAGATTCTGAAGGGAGATTACAGAGAGTTAGGCAGAAATTTGAAAAGGAGGCCCTCGAGAGTAGTAATATCTGGATTACTTCCGGTGCTATGAGGTAGTGAGGGCAGGGATAGGAGGATAGAGCAGATGAATGCATGGCTGAGGAGCTGGTGTATGGGAGAAGGATTCACATTTTTGGACCACTGGAAGCTGTTTTGGGGTGACCTGTACAAGAAGGACGGATTGCACCTAAATTGGAAGGGGACTAATATACTGGCAGGGAAATTTGCTAGAGCTGCTCGGGAGGATTTAAGCTAGTAAGGTGGGGTGGGGGGTGTGGGACCCAGGGAGAAAGTGAGGAAAGAGATCAACCCGAGACTGGTACAGTTGAGAACAGAAACGAGTCAAACAGTCAGGGCAGGCAGGGACAAGGTAGGACTAATAAATTAAACTGCATTTATTTCAATGCAAGGGGCCTAACAGGGAAGGCAGATGAACTCAGGGCATGGTAAGGAACATGGGACGAGGATATCATAGCAATTACAGAAACATGGCTTAGGGAGGAGCAGGACTGGCAGCTTAATGTTCCAGGATACAAATGCCACAGGAAGGATAGAAAGGGAGGCAAGAGAGGAGGGGGAATGGTGCTTTTGATAAGGGATAGCATTACAGCTGTGCTGAGGGAGGATATTCCTGGAAATACATCCAGGGAGGTTATTTGGTGGAACTGAGAAATACGAAAGGGTTGATCACCTTATTGGGATTGCAATATAGACCCCCCTGATAGTCAGAAGGAAATTGAGAAACAAATTTGTAAGGAGATCTCAGCTATCTGTAAGAATAATAGGGTGATTATGGTAGGGGATTTTAACTTTCCAAACATAGACTGGGACTGCCATAGTGTTAAAGGTTTAGATGGAGAGGAATTTGTTAAGAGCATACAAGAAGATTTTCTGATTCAGTATGTGGATGTACCTAGAGAAGGTGCAAAACTTGACCTACTCTTGGAAAATAAGGCAGGGCAGGTGACTGAGGCGTCAGTGGGGAGCACTTTGGGGCCAGCGACCATAATTCTATGAGATTTAAAATAGTGATGGAAAAGGATAGACCAGATCTAAAAGTTGAAGTTCTAAATTGGAGAAAGGCCAATTTTGACGGTATCAGGCAAGAACTTTCAAAAGCTAATTGGGGGCAGATGTTCGCAGGTAAAGGGACAGCTGGAAAATGGGAAGCCTTCAGAAATTAGATAACGAGAATCCAGAGCAAGTATAATCCTGTTAGGGTGAAAGGAAAGGCTGGTAGGATAAGGAATGCTGGATGACTAAAGAAATGGAGGTAAAAATATTGACTGCTGATGCTGGAAACCAGATTCTGGATCAGTGGTGCTGGAAGAGCACAGCAATTCAGGCAGCATCCGAGGACAGGCAAAATCGACGTTTCGGGCAAAAGCTTTATTCCTGATGAAGGGCTTTTGCCCGAAACGTCGATTTTGCCTGTCTTCGGATGCTGCCTGAATTGCTGTGCTCTTCCAGCACCACTGATCCAGAATAAAGAAATGGAGGGTTTGGTTAAGAAAAAGAAAAAAGCATATGCAAGGTATAGACAGGATAGATCAAGTGAATCCTTAAAAGAATATAAAGGCAGTAGGAGTATACTTAAGAGGGAAATCAGGAGGGCAAAAAGGGGACATGAGATAGCTTTGGCAAATAGAGTTAAGAAGAAACCAAAGGGTTTTTACAAATACATTAAAGGACAAAAGGGTAACTAGGGAGAGAATAGGGCCACTCAAAGATCAATAAGGCGGCCTTCGTGTGGAGCCGCAGAAAATGGGGGAGTAACTAAACGAGTATTTTGCATCAGTATTTACTGAGGAAAAGGATATGGTAGAAATAGAATGTAGGGAAATAGATGGTGACACCTTGCAAAATGTTCATATTACAGAGGAAGAAGTGCTGGATGTCTTGAAATGTATAAAGGTGGATAAATCCCCAGGACCTGATCAGGTGTATTCGAGAACTCTGTGGGAAGCTAGAGAAGTGATTGCCGGGCCTCTTGCTGAGATATTTGTATCAACAGTCACAGGTGAGTGCCGGAAGACTAGAGGTTGGCTAACGTGGTGCCACTGTTTAAGAAAGGTGGTAAGGACAAACCAGGGAACTACAGACCAGTGAGCCTGATGTCGGTGGTGGGCAGGTTGTTGGAGGGAATCCTGAGGGACAGGATGTACATGTATTTGGAAAGGCAAGGACTAATTAGGGATAGTCAACATGGCTTTGTGCGGGGGAAATCATGTCTCACAAACTTGATTGAGCTTTTTGAAGAAATAATAGAGGATTGATGAGGGCAGAGCAGAAGATGTGATCTATATGGACTTCAGTAAGGCGTTCGACAAGGTTCCCCATGGGAGACTGGTTAGCAAGGTTAGATCTCACAGAATATAGGGAGAACTAGCCATGTGGATACAGAACTGGCTCAAAGGTTAGAAGACAGAGGATGGTGGTGGAGAGTTGTTTTTCATACTGGAGGCCTGTGACCAGTGGAGTGCCATCAGGATCGTTGCTGGGTCCCCTACTTTTTTGTCATTTACATAAATGATTTGGATACAAGCATAAGAGGTACAGTTAGTAAGTTTGCAGATGACACCAAAATTGGAGGTGTAGTGGACAGCGAAGAAGGTTACCTCAGATTACAACAGGATCTTGACCAGATGGGCCAAATGGCTGAGAAGTGGCAGATGGAGTTTAATTCAGATAAATGTGAGGTGCTGCATTTTGGGAAAACAAATCTCCACGGGACTTATACACGTAATAGGTCCTGCAGGTCCTGCAGAGTGTTGCAGAGTGTTGCTGAACAAAGAGACCTTAGAGTGCAGGGTCATAGCTCCTTGAAAGTGGAGTCGCAGTTAGATAGGATAGTTGAGAAGGCGTTGGAGTACAGGAGTTGAGAGGTCATGTTGCAGCTGTACAGGACATTGGTTAGGCCACTTTTGGAATATTGTGTGCAATTCTGGTCTCCTTCCTATC
>NC_057710.1:34578050-34593275 GCF_004010195.1 Chiloscyllium plagiosum
GGCTGAGGGGTGACCTTATAGAGGTTTACAAAATTATGAGGGGCATGGATAGGATAAATAGACAAAGCCTTTTCCATGGGGTCAGGGAGTCCAGAACTAGAGGGCATAGGTTTAGGGTGAGAGGGGAAAGATACAAAAGAGACCTAAGGGGCAACGTTTTCACACAGAGGATGGTACGCTTATGGAATGAGCTGTCAGAGGAAGTGGTGGAGGCTGGTACAATTGCAACATTTAAGAGGGATTTGGATGGGTATATAAATAGGAAGGGTTTGGAGGGATATGGGCCGGGTGCTTGCAGGTGGGATAGATTAGATTGAGATATCTGGTCGGCATGGACGGGTTGGACCGAAGGGTCTGTTTCCATGCTGTACATCTCTATGACAGAATAAATATGCCAATCTATTGTCTTTCCTGGTTAGTCAAGCTGCCCAGAGGTGGGATGATAATTGGTTTTCTCTGATAAAGGATAAATTATTCCCAGCACCTTGGAGACATGTTTAAAGATGACATGTTTAGGGGCAAGATTCCTGAATCTGTTTTGGCTATGACCACTTTTCCCAAAGGCAGGCAGCAACAAATACAAATGAAGACCATAACAGAAGTAATTAATGACTGGCTTTATAGGACATTGACAATTATTAGAAGGCAATTGGAATTCATTTTGTTATGGCTCAGCTAATCTCTTTACAGGATGCAAGACATACTTAGCACATGATTATGGTTGTTCGAGGTCAGTCATGTCAGCTCCAAGGATATCCCTGAAGGAGCTCCTCAATCTTGTGTCCTAGGCCCAATCATCTTCAGCAACTTCAGCAATTACTTTTGAATCAAAACAAAATATTGTGAATGTTGGAAACCCGAAACAAATACAAAATTTTGGAAAACTCAGCAGGTCTGGCAATATCTATGGAGAGAGAAAAACAATTAAAATTGAATCTGGCATGAGTGTTCTGCAGAAATGAATTTCAGAACTCCAAAGCCTGTCCACTCCAAAAGCAAGGCACAAGTCGGGAGTGTGATGGAATACTCCCTACCTGCCTGGCGAGTGCAACTCCAATAATACTCAAGTAGCTTGACACCACCTAGAATGAAGCACATTTAATTGGCACATCACAAACATCCATTCCCTTCACGATCAATGTTCAGTTGCAGCAGTCTGTACCACATGAGATACACTGTACAAATTCACCAAAGGTCACCAGACAGCACCTCACACACACACAACCACTATCATCTAGAAGGATAAGGTAGCAAACACATAAGAACACCTCCAAATCAATAAGACAATAGGTGCAGGAGTAGGCTATTCAGCCCTTTGAGCCAGCACTACCATTCATTATGATCGTGGCTGATCAACCTGTTCCTGCATTATCCCCATATCCCTTGATTCCACTATCTCTTTCCATCTCTTTCTTGAAAGTATCCAGAGGCTTGGCCTCCACTGCCTTCTGGGGCAGACCATTCCATATATCCACCACTCTCTGGGTGAAGTAGTTTCTCCTCAACTCTGTTCTCAATGGCCTACCCCTTTTTTTAAACTGTGTCCTCTGGTTCTGGACTCACCCATCAGCTGAAACATGTTTCCTGCCTCCAGAGTGTCCAATCCTTTAATAATCTTATACATCTCAATCAGATCTCCTCTCATCCTTCTAAACCTAAGTGTATACAAACCCAGTCGCTCCAATCTTTCAACATAGCATAGTCCCCCCATTCCAGGAATTGACCTCGTGAAGTGAACCTACACTGTACTCCCTCAATAGCCAGAATGTCCTTCCTCAAATTTGGAAACTAAAACTGCACACAGTACTCCAGGTGCAGTCTCACCAGGGCCCTGTACAGCAGCAGAAGGACATCTTTGCTCCTACACTCAATTCCTCTTGTTATGAAGGCCAGCATGCCATTAGCTTTCTTCATTGCCTGCTGTACCTGCATGCTTGCTTTCATTGACTGATGTACAAGAACATCTAGATTTTGTTGTACTTCCCCTTTACCTAACTTGACTCCATTTAGATAGTAATCTTTTGTCCTGTTCTTGTCCCAAGTGGATAACCACACATTTATCCACATTAAACTGCATCTGCCATGCATCCTCAAAAAATTCCAGAAGGTTAGTCAAGCACGTTTTCCCCTTTGTAAATCCATGCTGACTCTGACCTATCCTGTTACTACTATCTAAATGAATCGTAATTTCATCTTTTATAATTGACTCCAGCATCTTTCCCACCACTGACGTCAGGCTAACCGGTCTATAATTCCCTGTTTTGTCTCTTCATCCTTTCTTGAAAAGCGGGACAACATTAGCCACCCTCCAATCCACAGGAACTGATCCTGAATCTATAGAACATTGGAAAATGATTACCAATGCATCCACGATTTCTTGAGCCACCTCCTTAAGTACCCAGAATGCAGACCATCAGGTCACGGGGACTTATCAACCTTCAGATCTAATAGTCTATCCAACACCATTTCCTGCCTAATATAAATTCCCTTCAGTTCATCCATTACTCTAGGTCCTTCAGCCACTGTTACATCTGGGAGATTGCTTGTGTCTTCCCTAGTGAAGACAGATCCAAAGTACCTATTCAACCCGTCTGCCATTTCCTTGTTCCCCATAATAAATTCACCCGTTTCTGTCTTCAAGGGCCCAATTTTAGTCTTAACCATTTTTTTCCTTTTCACATATCTAAAAAAACTTTTAGTATCCTACTTTATATGTTTGGCCAGTTTGTCTTTATACCTCATTTTCTCCTCTGCTTATTGCCTTTTTAGTTATCCTCTGTTGCTCTTTAAAAGCTTCCCAGTCATCCAGCTTCCCGCTCATCTTTGCTATGTTATACTTCTACTCCTTTATGTTTATACAATCCTTAACTTCCCTTGTCAGCCACGGTCACCCCTGCCTTCCCTTAGGATCTTTCTTCCTCTTTAGAACGAACTGACCCTGCATCTTCTGCATTATATCCGCAATTTTTCCTCTGCTACATCAATGACTGTATTGGCACCACCTTGTGCTCCCACGAGGAGGTTAAACAGTTCATCAACTTCATTAACACGTTTCATCCCGACCTAAGTTCACCTAGACCATCTCTGACAACTCCCTCCCTCTCCATCTCCATTTCCAGTGAAAGACTCAACACAGACATCTACTACAAACCCACCAACTCCCACAGCTATACTTCCTCCCAACCCACCTCCTGTAAAAATGCTATCCCTCATTTCCAATTCCTCCGCTTCTGTAGCATCTGCTGTCAGGAGGACCAATTCCATCACAGAACATACCAGATGGCCTCTTTCTTCAAAGATCGTAATTTTCCACGTGGTCGATGATGCCCTCCAGCACATCTCATCCACTTCCCGCACCTCCGTCCTTGAACCCTACCTCCCCAACCGCAACAAGGGGCTGAACCCCCCCCGGTCCTCACCTTTCACCCCACCAACCTCCAGATACATTGCATTATCCTCCAATTTCTGTCACCTACAAACAGACCCCAACAGCAGGGATATATTTCCCTCACACCCCTATCTGTGTTCCGTAAAGACCATTCCTTCTGTGACTCCCTTGTTAGGGTCATTCCTGATGAAGGGCTTTTGCCCGAAATGTCGATTTTCCTGCTCTTTGGATGCTGCCTGACCTGCAATGCTTTTCCAGCACCACTCTAATCTTGACCTCGCCCCCTCCACTCCCGAACCTTCTCCTGCCACCACAAGAATTGCAAAACCTGCACCCATACCTCTGCCCTTACCTCTGTCCAAGGCCCAAAGGTGCCTTCCACATCCATCAGAGATTTACCTGCACCTCCACACACATCATCTACTGTATCAACTGCTCCCTATGTGGTCTCCTCCACATTGGGGAGACAGGACACCTATTTGCAGAATGCTTCATAGAACATCTCCAGGACACACGTGCGAAACAACCCCACCGCCCCGTGGCTTAACATTTTGACTCCCCCTCCCACTCTGCCAAGGATATGCAGGTCCTGGGACTCCTCTACTGCCAAACTGACACCCGGAGGAAGAATGCCTCATCTTCCGCCTTGGGACCCTCCAATGGCATGGAATCAGTAGATTTCTCCAGTTTCCTCATCTCCCCTCCCCCCACCTTATCCAGATCCAACCTTCCAATTCGGCACTGCCCTCTTGACCTGTCCATCCTCCTCTCTGACCTATCACCTTCACCCCTACCTTCATCCACCAATCTCATTCTCAGCTCCACCCCCCCAGCCCCGTCTCATTTATCTCTCAGCCCCCTGAGGCCACCACCCATTGCTGGGGCTTTGTCTGAAACGTCGACTCTCTGCTCCTCGGGTGCTGCCTGACCTGCTGTACTCTTCCAGCACCACACTCTTCGACTCTGATCCCCAACATCTGCAGTCCCCACTTTCTCCCCGGAGAAAAGTCAATCCAATCAACCTGAAACATTAACACTGTTTCTGTATTTACGGTTGCTGCCAGCAAGTTGTCCAGCCGTACTGGAAATAATAGAAAGATGCGTTACCCTGAGCATGGCTGCTATGAAGCTGTCAGACCAAAACTGATTTTATATATGCATCCCAGCACTTTCTGTTCTTATCTCAGATTTCCAGCGTCCACGCTTTCATCGACATTTGTCCAACTCATGCAACAAACTCTCAACTGGGTCAGAGACCGACCCATCACCAGCCTCGGTGCTGCACCTAATTTCAAAGAGTCGCCACCGCTGACTAAAACCGTTAGCCCTCCCTCACACCAACGTCTCGCGCTCTTGCCTTCGCTAAATCCTATTGGCTCGACTCCAGGCAATGGCCCCACCTCTCGCCTTCCCACTGGTCAGACGGGCATTCGGATTCCCGTTTGTAGCTCCGCCCCACGCACTATACCCTTCCTCTATTGGTCAGAAAGGCTGTCGGTCACCTATCTAGTATCCCGTACCTCAATTGCTCCCCTCCCCACACGCGTTCGCCCTCTCGCCTCGGCGTCAGTCGGTGGGTCATGGCCTGAGGTATCTCGGGGTGCGGAGACGGACTGTGGCGGCTGATTGTGCAGGGAGGCTGGGCGAGGGAACCATCAGGGTTGCGGTAAGTTATCTCTAGTCGATGTTCAAAAATCTTCGGGCGATTCCTGTGTGTGAGCCTAGAGGATGGGTATAGCTGGCTCTTCTGGGTTTGTCTTCGCTGCTGAAAGACACTGGTTTGCCCTCCCCCCTCGGCGGCTTCACTTATGGAGGGTTGGGTCTGGTAAAAAATACCACATTGGCGTTTGAATCACTGCCACCTCTCGTTCAGGCAGCCTCGAGGAACTTCATTCCTCCTCTTTTGACGGATTTTTAACCTTTGTTCGTCCACATTGTTCTTTATTTCCTGTGTAAAATCTCGCTTTCACAGCCACTTTTCTCTCCTCAGCAAATGTCTTGGGGCTCTTCACTCATTTTATGTGGATTTCAGTCGGCGTTCCACCCTTCATGCTTCTCCCGATTATTATTTACATCACCTAAAATAACTTGATGTTCCTTGTCTGCACGCAAGCCGAATGCAATGTGCTACTGTATATGATTCCAACTCGCACCTTCTCAAATGTGTCTTGGCTTGTATTTCCAGTTCACGAGAACGGAAGAAAAAAGTAACAACGGCCTGTTGAGCCTGTTCCTTATTCGGTTTAATAGTGGCTGATCTTGGATTCAACCCTCCCTGTCCGCTTGGCATATCCTTTCTTTCCCTAAAGGGCTGTAAATCTGCCTTGCATCCTTAAACGTGTTCAACAATCGACTATCCGCAATTCTTTGGGATTGATTATTCCAAAAAGATTCACAACTCTTCAGAAAGCTGAGGCCTTTACTTCATCACGTTGCTTTATGCACCCAAATCAGTGAATTTTTGTCTGAGTACATTGGTGAGCTTTCTTTGTGAGTACAAAGTTGGAACATTTTTAACCAAGAATGTTCCGCTGCCCAGACCACACGTTTATCTTAAGAATTCTTGTTACATCTACGCGCCTTCCTAACTTTATCATTTTACTAATGATCAGATCACATCTGATGTCATAATATCCAGCTCAATTTCTCTGCTCTCTTTCCTTATTGTCATCCATAACTCTTCTTAAATTGCAGCGTTCTGTTTTCTCAGACGCACCCCTAATATCCGTAAACATGGTGAAAGAATATGACCTGAAGTGTTAGCTCACTTTTTTTCTCTCCACAGATCTGCTTGTACTACTGGATATTTCCAAGATTTTCTGTTTTTATTTCAGATTTACAACATGTGGAGTATTTTGCTCTTGTATTGTCAATAAATATACTGTCAACTGAAGTGCTGTTTGCTAAATGACCTTGGAGACCAGAGTTATCAGAAAGTTGGCATTCTATCTCTCGCACCACTGAAAACAAACAAGTTTCTTCTAAAGCCATCACTGTCCCTGCCTATCTCTGGACATCTTGCTGCAGCCAACAATATCATAGTTACCTGAATGAGAGGTGATACCTTTTGAGATATATACAAGTCTTGGAGGGCTTAACAGGGTGGATGTTGAAATGTGTTTTCCCTTTGTGGGAGCATTAAGACCAGAGGGCACCTTTTCAGTGTAAGGGTTGCCCAGTAAGGACAGAGATGAGGAGGGATTTCTTCTGACTTTGTTGCAAAAGGCTTAAATGCTGTGTTATTAAGTATGTTCAAGTCTGATTGTGGATAATTTTGTGACGTCATCTCCACAGTCTTATGTACTATAGATTTCCATAGGTTTACTACCCTGAGTGAAAAAGAAATTCCTCCTCTCTTAAATCTTGAACTGTGTCCCCTGGTCCTAGACTCTCCAACTGGGGGGAAAAAAAAACATTCTCTCTGTATATAGTATGTTCAGCCCTGTTGGAATTCTAAATGTTTCAATTGGATTCACTCTAATCCTTCTAAAATTTACTGAGGCCCACTGAAACCAAAAACAGAAATTGCTGGAAAAGCTTAGCAAGTCTGACAGCATTTCTGGAGAGAAAGCAGAGTTAACGTTATGAGTTCACTGACCCTTCTTCAGAACTAATCGTAGTTAGGAAAAAGTCAGCCTGGGGAGAATCGATAGCTGCTAATTAATGGCTGACATTAGGTTATTTGTAATAGCAGCCCATGTAATGGCAAAACCAGTTGAACCAAACATTCCTCATGGGACAGTCCCCAGTATCTACTTTGTGAATGTCTGCTGCAGTCCCCTTGTGTCAGAAAAATCCTTTTTTAGGTAGGGAGACCAAAACTGTACATAATATTTAGATGTGGTCTTTCTGTAAAACTGCAGTGAGACAGCCCTCTGTCTGACATTTGGCTTTCAGGTCTTAAAGATCATTAACCTGGACAACATTATCTCTGTTTCTCAGTTGACAAATGCTGCCTGGCCTGAGCATTTTGTTTTCAATGAATTGTATGATAGTGGAATTCCACTTTGATTTTGTATTCTAGTAGAAGGTTCACTTTTTATAGAAAATCTTTCAAATACTGCAGACTACATGTAACTTCCCCTGTGCTGAATCACTAGTCTCATGACTCATGGCATTTGCTTTTTACCATTTACGTTTTAATTTTGCTTAGGTCGCAGTAAGATAAGCTATGCAGTGATTGCAAAAAGAGGATTTTCAGTATTCATCCTGGTGATGGATTACCAAGCAGTTTGTGAAATTGATTTTCTGAAAGTGCTGAGTAAATGTAAGACTTTTTAACACTGGATAATGACCCAAAAGATAAATGTACGTGACTGGTTAAATCAGGCAATTTATTTAAATGGATCGAGAGTGTGCTGCTGGAAAAGCACAGCAGGTCAGGCAGCATCCAAGGAGCAGGAGAATCGACATTTCGGGCATACGCCCTTCATCAGGAATTATTTACATGGTTTACCAGACTGGTTTCTGGGATGCCAGGACTTGCGTATGACGAAAGACTAGATTGGTTCAGACTGTATTCACTGGAGTTTAGAAGAATGAGAGAGATCTCATAGAAAACAATAAAATTCAAACAGAATTAGACAGGGTAAATGCAGGAAGGATGTTCCTGATGACTAGGGAGTCCAGAAGAGGTCACAGTTTAAAAATATGGGATGGGCCATTTATGACTGGGATGAAGAGAAATGTCTTTCACCAGAAAATGGAGAACCTGTGGAATTCTCCGCTACAGAAATCAATTGAGGCCAAAATATTGAATGTTTTCAATGAGTTAGATATAGCTGTTTGGGGTAAAAGGTCAAAATGAATGGGGTGAAAACAGAAACAGTGTACTGGGTTGGATGATCAGCGATAATCATCTTGAATGGAGAAACAGGCTCAAAAGGCCGAATACCTTATTTCTGTTCCTATTTTCTATCTTTGTGAAGAATGACAGGATGTGTGCATGTTTAAAAGCATCTGAATATTTTATATTTGGAATTGTACTCCAAATACAATCGGAGTATGTGACATTCTGCATGGATTTCTGTGTAACTTGGAACAGCTCAGTCACACTGTGAAGCTGTTTTTTTTTCAATGCTATTTCAAACCCATATCATCTTTATTGAGAGACTGGTTGTTGAGATGTCTTTGTTCCCCAATAAGCGAAGTTAAATAAGATTCTGCAGAGATTGAGACTTTCCTATAAAGCTATCTCATGAATTAAGAAACCTGATTGAGTACTTTGAAGAAGTGACAAAGAATAATGAAGGCAGCGCGGTAAATGTTGTCTCTGGACTTCAGCAAGGTATTCAACGAGGTTCTGCATGGTAGATTGGTTAGCAAGATTACACCACATGGAATCCAGGTGGAGCTAGCCCGTTGGATATAAAATTGATTTGAGGGTAGGAAACAGATGGTGGTGGTGGTTTTTTGGACTGGAGGCCTGATCTGCTTTTGTAGCCATTATGTTTTTCTGGTGAGTACAGTTGAGTTTCTGGTCAATGATAACACCCAGAATGTTGATAGTCAGGGATTAAATGATGCTAACACTATTGAAAGTCAAGGGGTAGTGATTAAATTGTCTCTTATTGATGATGGTTGTAGCCTAGCATTTGTGTGGCGCATATGTCACTTGCCAGTTGTCAGTTCAAGCCTGGATATTGGCCAGATCTAGCCACTTGTGGAATATCGTGTCCATTTCTGGTCACCCAGTTGTGGGAAGGATATTATTAAGCTGGAAAGGGCTCAGAAGAGATTTACCAGGATGTTGATGGGTATAGAACGTTTGAGTTTTAAATAAAGGCTGGAGTGTAGGCAGTTGAGAGGCATCCTTATAAGATGGCCCACAGCGTCTAGCATGGTGATAGTGCCACACAATAAGATGGAGGTTATTCTCAATGTGAAGGTGAGACTTCTGCACAAGGGCTGTGGAGTAGTCGCTCTTACCGATCCTGTCATGGACAATTGCATCTGCGCCTGGCAGATTGGTAAGGATGAGGTGAAGTATGTTTTTCCTTGTTGGTTTCCTCCCCACCTGCCGCAGAGCCAGTCTAGCAGCTATGTCCTTTAGCACCTGATCAGCTCAATCAATAGTGCTGCTGCCAAGCCACAGGTGGTGGTGGACTTCAAAATGCCCCACTCAGAATATATTTTGTGTCCTTGCCATCCTCAGTGCTTCCTCCAAGTGTTCAATATTGAGGAATGCTGATTAATTAGCTGAGGGAGGACAGCAGGTGGCTTCCTTGCCCATGTTTAACCTGAAACCACTAGGGCTGTTTTCCCTGGAATGTCGGAGGCTGAGGGGTGACCATATAGAGGTTTACAAAATTGAGGAGCATCAATAGGGTAAATAGGCAAAGTCTTTTTCCTGGGGTCGGGGAGTCCAGAACTAGAGGGCATAGGTTTAGGGTGAGATGGGAAAGATATAAAAGAAACCTATGGGGCAACTTTACCCCACAGAGTGGTATGTGTATGGAATGAGCTGCCAGAGGAAGTGGTGGAGGCTGGTCCAATTGCAATGTTTAAGAGGCATTTGGATGGGTATATGAATAGGAAGGGTTTAGAGGGATATGGGCCAGATGCTGGCAGGTGGGACTAGATTGGGTTGGGATATCTGATCGGCGTGGACAGGTTGGACCAAAGGGTCTGTTTCCATGCTGTACATCTCTGACTTCATGGGGTCCAGCATTTATGTTGAGGACTCCCGGAGCAACTTCTTCTTGACTCTATACCAGCTGCCATCTCTGCTGGATCTGTCCTGCCACTGGGGCACAAGAATGATAATGGTATTTGGGAAATTGTCTGTAAGCTATGATTCCATGAGTATGACTCTCCGGCTGTTGCTTGACTAGGCTGTAAGACAGCTCTCCCAATGTTGGCACAAGGCCCCAGATGTCTTTTCCCTGGGGTGGGGGAGTCCAGAACCAAGAGGCAACTTTTTCACACACAGGCTGGTGCATGTA
This sequence comes from Chiloscyllium plagiosum, assembly GCF_004010195.1. Taxonomy (NCBI): domain Eukaryota; kingdom Metazoa; phylum Chordata; class Chondrichthyes; order Orectolobiformes; family Hemiscylliidae; genus Chiloscyllium; species Chiloscyllium plagiosum. Next base: position 34,588,383 of record NC_057710.1, read on the forward strand.
CGGAGTAAGCTGCCAGAGGAAGTGATGGAGGCTGGTTTAATGACAGCATTTAAAAGGCATCCTGGATGGGAATATGAATAGGAAGGGTTTAGAGGGATATGGGTCTAATGCTAGCAGATGGGACTAGATTAATTTAGGATTCTGGTTAGCATAGACAAGTTGAACCAGAAGGTGTGTTTCTATGCTGTACATCTGACTCTGTTGGTAAGGAGGACTTTGCAGATTTGTCGGGGCTGTTTTTTGCCATTGTCTTTTCCAGTGCCTAGGTCAATACCAGATGATTGGTCTGGTTTCAATTCTTTGAGATTTTGTAGCGATTGATACAATTGAATGGCTTGCTAGGCTATTTCAGAGAGCAGTTGAGAATCCGATACATTGCTATAGGTCTGGTGTCATGAGTAGGCCAGACCAATTGAGGATGGCAAATTTCCTTCCCTGAAGGACATTAGTGAACCAGACAGGTGTTTCTGACAATTGATGGTGATTCAACGGTCATCAGTAGATTCTTAATTCAGGACTAATTTTTTATTGATTTCAGACTTCACCATCTGTGGTGGGATTGTACACCGGTCCCTCGAGCATTAGCTGAGTTGCTGGATTAATAGTCCAACAATAATGCCACTAGGTCATTATTGTCTCTACCCACCCCCGACCAATCAGTATCTTAGTTGGAAAAAAACACTTCCCATAATCCTCTAGTTTGCATCAGTCTCAGTTGAGTGCTCAGTTCTAGATGTGCATGAATTTACAACTATTACAACAACAAACACTATTATTTAACCAAACTGATTTTTTTTTTAGATAAGACATTGAGTTGCTCACTAATATGTTAATATACTAATAATTGTACTTTCAATACTATAGAACATAAGTTAATAAAAAGGACATTGACCAAATGGGATTTCTTTATAATTCTCCAGAAGTTGATGCATTGTTAATGATATTACCATAATTCTCTCAAAGCAGACAGGAATTCATGAAATGCTGAGGAGGGTACTAAGTGGGTGTTATTGTGGCCAATAGTTATTTTTATTATTTATCCTATTTTTCTAATCAACCTATTCTGAGATGTCATTACACACTTCTGGAGCAGGTGAGACTTGAGCTTGGGCCTTTTGTATTTCAAATGTTTGTAGCTTTTAAATATTTCATGATGCACTATATCTGCTGTAGTACAAAATAGCATGTTAATGATGCAACCGCTTTCTATTTTTAACAACTCTTGGTGAGACCAGGTAAGGACAGTGGTTGCCTTCACTAAAGGTTATTAGTGAACTAGTTAGTTTTTTTTATGGTAATCGACAATAGTTCGAAAGGTCATCATTAGTCCCTTAATTCCAGATTTTATTGAATTCAAATTCTACCATCTGTCATGGTGGGATTTGAACCCAGGTCTCCAGAACCTACCTGAGTTCTTTGGGTTAATCACAGTGCAACCAGGCCATTGCCTCCCCTTACTCCCCCTCTCCTTGTGATGCATCCAGGGTTATTGAAGGAAGTGGAAGTGGCAATTGCAGATGCACTTGGGATAATCTTTCAATTTTTTTCTGGATTTGAGTTCTGGCAGAACTCTTTTGTCCTTGTTCAAAGTAGGTTGTAAAGATAAGCCCAGCAATTACAGGTCTGTTAGCCTTTCCACCTCCAAATTCCCAAAGTAAAATTGATAGAACAATCATTCAGGATAGAACTAACAATCACCGGGAGGAACAGAAATTACTTGGGAATAACAAGGATGGGTTTGTTAAGGAAAAATTGTATAAAACATTAATTGAACTTCATGTAAAGAATCCAGAAACTCAGCCAATGTTCTGGGGACCAGGTATAAATCCCAGCTCGGCAGATGGTGAAATCTGAAATCCAATTTAAAAATCCTGAATTAAGAATCTACTGATGACCATGAAATCGTTGTTGATTGTGCACAGTTCCAGATGCCACTTTAGAAAGGATGAAAATGACTCACTTGCTGGAGTCTTTTGAAGAAGTAACAGAAGGTTGAGGGAGAATGTTGATGTGCTGTGTGCAAATTTCCAGACAGCATTCAATGGTGCTACATGAGCATTGTGAGAAAGTGTCAGGAGCAATGTAGGTATAAAACCACCTGAACAATAGTGTGGTGATTTGTGTATTTTTCAGGCTGGAAGAAGGTTGACAGTGGTGTTCCTCAGGGATAGGTATTGGAATCTTGCCTTTGATTTTTATATTAAAAAATCTAATCTTGGTGTGTTGGGGATTGTTTCAAAGCTTGTGGATGACCAAATTTGGAGAGCAATGTAACTTGTGAGGAGGATAGTGTAGAATTCCAAAAGGACATAGATGAGTTGAAGTTAGGAGGCAGATAAAGTTTATGCAGAGAAGTGTGAAGTGATACATTTAGGTCCAAAGAACATGGAGAGGCTATGCTAAAAGATGTGCATGAGCTGAAAGATCTGGATAAGTCATAAAAGATGGCAGGACAGGTAGTGAGAAAGTTTATAAAGCATGTGCTTTTCTAGACTCCATGGGGTATAGAGCACAAGAGTCAAGGGGTTCTGCTGAACTTGTGTAAGACAGTACTTGGACTTTATGTGGAGTATTGTGTACAGTTCTAGGTGCCCTACCTTTCAGAAAGAATGAAAATACATTGGAGAGGGCACAGAAGAGGTTTTTCAAAGGATAAGAAACTTCAATTATGATAAATTGGAGAAACTGGGACTATTTTCCTTGAAGGAAGGCTAAAAGGAGACTTGATAGAAGTTCTCAAAAGCATAATTTCCTGTCATGTAGCAAGTTTGCAGGGAGGTGATGCCCAGTAATATTATCACTGGACTGGTAATGTCTGGGTATCTGGGTTCAAATCCTGCTGCGGCAGATGATGGAATTTGAATTGTCTTTCTTTTTGAAAAAAGAAATTAAGCATATCATGATGACAATGAATCCTTGTTAATTGTCAGGAAAAACCCATCTGGTTCACTGATATCCTTTAAGGAAGGAAAGTGTGATCTTGTATGTGACTGCAGACCCACAGCAATGTGGTTAACTCGAACTGTCCTCCTGGACAATGAGGGATGGGCAATAGATACTGGCTTAGACAGTGATGCCGTCATCCTGTGAGTGAATAAAAAGAAAGTTGTTAGGGTCTGGAATGCCCTGCCTTTGGTGGGAGAAGGTTCAATAAAGGCATTCAAGAGGCTATTCGATAATCGTTTAAGTAGACACAATGTTCAGCATTATGGGGAAAAGTTAGGAGTTTTCCTAATGAGCTGAAGTCAAAATGAGCAGAGAACCAGTCAAGACAAGTTGAATCGCCTCTTGTGCGATGTCACAATCTGTGTTTTGTTCCACCATTGGTAGGTAGGCTTTCAGCTTAATGAGGTTCCTTCCTAAACCTTTCTATCCCCTTTCTAAATATTTTTTTGTGAAATTTTGGTCATCTGACTTAATTTCTGACCAATACTATGTCTCACGTGAGTGTAAAATTAAATAAAGAGAGCTTCAGCAGCAGGTCAAATTACATTAACTTGGAAAGAAAATCTTGTCACCAGCCAGAGTTACGCAAGAGTTGCTAAACTGATGGGTCTTTTTTAGTCAGTTACCGTTGCTGATTTATTTTAGTTTAACTTTGCCTTGGGAGGAAGGGGAAAAGTAAGAGTGAACAAACAAGTCGATGTGCAGTTGAGGGCATTTCTAATCTACGTAATTGCTTTTATCTTGTCTGTAGTTTGCAGTATTCAAAACAATTAAGCGTGACCTTTTAGTATTTCTCAAACATTTCTATTTGTTCTGCTTTCTGTGCTGTTCCAGCTTTCTGTTCGTGACACAAATTTAACGTAGATTCTGACTATTGATAACAACATTATGTGAAGTTATCATAGAATCCCTACAGTATGAAATCAGGTCATTCAGCCCAGCAAATCCACACCGACTTTCTGGAAGAGCATCTCCAGACTCCACCCCTGAGACAAGAACCCTGCATTTCCTTGGGCTAATCTGTCTAACCAACACATCCTTGGACACTCTGGGCAAATGAGCATGGCTAATCCACCTAGCTTGCATATCTTTGGACTGTGGGAGAAAACCAGAGCACCCAGAGTATACCTACGCAGACATGTGAAAACTCCACAGACAGTTATCAGAGGCTGGAATTGAACCTGTATCCCAGGCACAGTGAGGCAGCAGTGCTCGCCAGTGAGCCACTGTGCTGGGCACAATTTCTAAAAGGTGGAGAAAGGGAGAAATATTGAATTCTTATTCAGGGTTACACTTCATGTATTGTGTATTTATACATAGTATAGGCATAGAATCACAGGCCATTCGATCCAACAAGCCCACACCAACATATCTAATATTTTTGCTTTGGCAATGTAGGAAATTAGTCAATGAATCAAAATTCAGTGTTTTGTCTTCTTAATTCAGTTTTGAAGTAAATTAATGTACATTCATGCCAAAAACTAGGACAGATGTCAGAGGTAGTTTCTTAGAGTAGTAAGGGTATGGAATGCTTTGCCTGCAACGGTAGTAGATTCGCCAACTTTAAATGCATTTGAGTCGTCATTGGACAAGCATATGGACGTACATGGAATAGTGTAGGTTAGATGGGCTTCAGATTGGTATGACAGGTCGATGCAACATCGAGGGCCGAAGGGCCTGTACTGCGCTGTAATGTTCTGTGTTCTAACTGAACAATGGATATCCAATCCCTCTACACCTCCATCCGCCATGACCAGGGCCTCCAAGCCCTCCCTTTTTTCCTCTCCAGACGTCCCCCCCAGTACCCTTCCACCGACACTCTCATTCGTTTGGCCGAACTGGTCCTCACCCTTAACAATTTCTCCTAAGAATCCTCCCACTTCCTCCAGACCAAAGGGGTAGCCATGGGCACACGTATGGGCCCCAGCTATGCCTGTCTCTTTGTTG
>NC_057710.1:34594178-34601282 GCF_004010195.1 Chiloscyllium plagiosum
ACTTGTCCTACCTGCCTATCTCCTTTTCCACCTATCCACTCCACCCTCTCCTCCCTGACCTATCACCTTCATCCCCTCCCCCACTCACCCATTGTACTCTATGCTACTTTCTCCCCACCCCCACCCTCCTCTAGTTTATTTCTCAACGCTTCAGGCTCACTGCCTTTATTCCTGATGAAGGGCTTTTGCCCGAAACGTCGATTTCGAAGCTCCTTGGATGCTGCCTGAACTGCTGTGCTCTTCCAGCACCACTAATCCAGAATGCTCTGATAGAGTCATACAGCATGGAAACAAACCTTTTGGTCCAACTTGTCAGGCCAACCAAGTTTATAGATCTTCAGTACCAAGATAATGCCTAGACAAAGATTGAGGGGTGTTGCTGCTACTTGTATTTTTCTTAAAAAACAGAAACTTGCCTTCTAAGCTATATCGTCTTTCTTTCTTAATTTTGTTTTCCACTCTTCTGTATTTGAATTTTTGGACGGTACCTAAATGAAAACTTAGAAATTCAAGGTCATTGCATAAAAACACTCAGTGAGGACACTGCAATCACACGCTATATTCAGGGGCCTACAAATTAATTGTGAGCTGACACCCACCTCTATAATCAGAAATGTGAGGAATTGACCTTCCTTTTGTCTTTTCCCAGACAATGTAAGAGTTGCTGTATGGGATTAAATGAGCAAACCTTTTTTGTAAATTTTACTTCAAAGAACTGAATTGTTCAGAGGGTGAACAAAGTGAAATCCACATTTCCTGGTCAGGGTGTAATAACTGACAAGTTTTGAACTTTATAACTTGCATTCTGATGCTGCTGTATCTGTTGCTACATCAAAGTCACTTTGTTCTGAGACTCATCTTTTTATTTTCTTGCAATTCCTCCACTTTGATTCTAAAATTCATTCAAACTAATGCCAACCAAGGCTGATCACAAATCCATTGTGGAAGGGAAGTTCTTGGAAATTACGGGAGCTATTTTCAAGCTGAGAATTCCACATCTTAGAAACTACTTTGAAAAGTAGTAATGCTGTTTTCAATTTATTCATTCGCGATTTGGTGAATATTGTGTTTTATGCAGTGAATGCATTACTTGGTTCTGCCTCTCCTTAGTGAAAATATAAATTGCCAGTAGCAGCATCTCGAGGGCTTGCAGTCTTTGCAACTTTTAGTGATGGAATTATTGGGTTTTTAGATTTTCTTGCATGCTGGAGGATTTAAACCCTCAAAGTAGAATGACATGCAATACATTACATTGTTATGAGTCAATGTGTAACTAGGCTTTAATGAACTTGACTGTAATGTTGCCATATGGTTGGTTTTACCAGAAGTAGGAGTGGTTGTTCTGCTTGAAAGAATGACTATTGAACTATAATCATAATTAACATTCATAACTTTCAGGAAGTTGAATATGTCTGGATCATTGACTTTCATTGTCTATATAGATGTAGTTAGCAACTCGGCAGCCTTTTAAGCTTTGCAATCTGGATGAAAATTTATTAATTTTATTTCCTGTCAAGCTGAAGTAATTGTCTATGGAGATCAAATACAAACATTCACATTTTTTGATTTTATATTCATAAAAAGATCTACGTCGTCATCTTATCTAAATCATCTTGTTACACAAAACGAAACCTAAATGTATGATGGGAAACAGGTTAATAATTATATTAATCCTTGGAAACTCCTAACACAATCGGTTGATTTCCACAAGCTGACGTGAACAGGATGAATAGGAGTGTCCCTCTCCAGGTTTATTGTTCAAAGCTAGGTATTTCTTTCTGGGAAAGGTTTGTGAAGTGGCACTACTGGCAAAGAGGGACACTACTACCACTTGTCAATGCTTTTGGATTCATCTTTTTGAAGTCAGTTTCTTTCGGCTTTCGATTAATATTGTATTGACATTAGAATGCTGTTGAATTATGTTACTAATATGATTTACTTTAACTCCTGAAGATTGACTATTGAAGATGTTGTCACGACTTAATTTGGCTGTGAAGCCATGGGTATATATATGCCGTTGTGTCCACACAAAGGAGATAGGCAAACCTCTGATGTTGAGCCCCAGAACAAATAAGGTAATAATTTTACAAATTATGTATTTTTCCTTAAGTATTAGAGCACCACTAGAGTTTTCTGCATCTCATGACCAAAAGCAAGCACTTTTTCGTATGGTCTTTTTTTAATCTTAACATAATATACAATGCTGTGACTGCGCAGCTGTTGAATGGTTTCAGGTCCATAACACTTCATCTAAAAATTTGCTGTTTTGTTCCTTATTTACACTCCTGTTTCAGACTCACGATTGATTGTTGTAGGAAAAAACCATCGCAAATACACATTCTTTGCCTGTAATACACAGGAAGGAGAAAATAATTGTATTTATTTACAACAAGATGCTGGACAGCTGATAAAACTAATGAAAGATCTTGACCTACAACACTAATGTAGTTTCTCTCCACACATGCTGCCAGCCTTAGTTTTTTTTCTTGTTCTTACTGTATTTAATTAACACCAATTATTAAAATTCTAATCTGCATTATGGGATTGGGGTAATAAGCTAATACCAAAGCAGAACATATTAGGAAGAGTGACCATAATGTTGTGTAAAAGTTGGGTTTTAAGGAAGAGAGGGAGATTTGCAATGTGAGGCTTAGGGAAGGAATGTTAATTACTAGATATGGATGTTTGGTCCTCAGTTTTGGGGCAGTGAGGGAGAGAGCGTACTGGAGACTGCGGTTTACGTGTTGGATATCCGCTGATCCTGCAGAATCTGAATTTTACAACTCAAGACTGAAATAAGATTGTTCTTGGCCACTTCCGATAAATGTAGGGCAACCACAATTCTGTGTAAGGGAAGTGCTTGAATCGAGCCGAATGTTTGCTCATAAACTAGTCATATCTGACAAGGGTGAGGTTTGTTTAATGAATTTTGTACTTTAAAATATATTTAATCTCTCTAGTTTTAATCTAGGCATGGCAAGGGCATAATCTTAAATAATGTAAATTGTTTTTGACAAATCAGATAAGAAATGTATAGATTGGATATAATTCTTTGATTTTCTTTCTAATATTAAAGGCAAATGTATAATTGAAATAAATTACTAGAAAAGACTTTTGAAATAATACTGTAAAATGGTTCTAGCAATATTTCATTGTTTCTTAACGATTCCACTATTGAAAAGAGGTGATTTTCCTGTCCTCAATTTCCACTGAACAGCACGATTTCCACTAAAATCGTGTCAGACTTTAGGCAAAATTCATTGCATCTACCTTTGTACTTGTAATGTCAAAATGTGTGTAATACAGCTTTGAATACAGTTTATAATACATTAATTGTCAGAGCTGAAACATTTGTGAATACAATCTTTCCAGGGCATGGCATTCACGTTACAAGAACGACAGATTCTTGGCCTGCATGGACTTCTACCTCCTAAAATAGAAACACAAGAAATTCAAGCAATGCGCTTTAAACAGAACCTGAAAAAAATTAGTGATCCCCTAACGAAGTAAGAGCTATCTTATTTATTGAACATTGTTTTAGTTCTATTGTACAATGAAGTTGCTTTGATCCTTTGCATGCAAAAGTAGTCATTGGAAAACTCTACATTTTTTAATATTGACTTTACTCCTTATTAGATGTCCAATTTGAGTTTAATTGTGACATAGTATATCCAACTAGGATAGTAATGCTATCTTGCCTGTTTAGAAATATGTTTGAAACCAGCCGCTGGCATGCTGAAGATTTGTGCATTGCTTTTGAATACTGAGAAAGTTGTCAGCAGTTCTTTCAGTTGTGAAGTGGTAGTATAGTTTTAAAAATTAATTGCTGGCTGTAAGCAGCTGTTTTTATGTGGTAACTTCTGTCAGAAATACTTCTATTAATATAACAATCCACTGAGGAAACGTGGATTTTTTAGTAGCCACTTTGCAGTTCAAACAAATTGAAAAGAGAGAAATTTTGAGGGAAATAAACAATTGTGCGGATTTCTAAAAGTAAAATCTGACTTTTTGTTTGAATTTGCAATTTGTGGATCAGCAAATCAATTGCACATACAATGTTTGTATGTTCCAGTATCTTGTTGTTTCAAACATATAGCTGGAAACAAATATGTAATATAGATTTATTGTGCCACGGTTGTGGGTATGTTCACTGAGCTGGGAAGTTAATTTGCAGACGTTTTGTCCCCTGTCTGTGACATCATCTTCAGTGCTTTTGAGCCTCCTCTGAAGCACCGCTGAGTACTGGAATTTATTTAGTTCTATTTCTGCTGCTTCCAGTTGTTTGTTGTAGTGGACGCTTCATTGGGTCTGAGTCAATGTGCTTGTTGGAGGAGTCCGTTGCTGAGTGCCATGCTTCTAGAAATTCTCTGGCTGTCCTATGCTTAGCTTGTCCCATGATTGTTGAATTTGTGGTCCTTGTCACCTGTGTGCGTGGCTACTTGGGACAGCTGGTCATGGTGTTTGGTGGCTAGTTGGTGTTCATGGATGTGGATTGCTAGTTGTCTGCCTGTTTGCTCTATAAAGTGTTTCATGCAGTCTTTGTGTTAGTCTTGCACGTGATTGGTATAGAGTCTTTTGTCTGAGCATGGATGTAGGTTTATGGGCTGTCACGAATCCCAGTGGTTAGAGAAGCCTAGCTGTTAGTTCTGAGGCTTTTATGTTAGGTACTGGAGTGAATTAGGTCGTGGCATGTCATTGTCACGTTGTTTGTCTGTTCGACATCTATGGATGAGCAAAGAACAAGAACAAAGAAAATTACAGCACCGGAACAGGCTCTTCGGCCCTCCAAGCCTGCGCCAATCCTGATCCTCTATCAAAACTTGTCACCGATTTTCTAAGGATCTATATCCCTCTGCTCCCTGCCCATTCGTGTATCTGTCTAGATACATCTTAAATAGCGCTATCGTGCCTGCCTCTACCACCTCCACTGGCACTGCATTCAGGTACCTACCACCCTCTGCGTAAAGAACTTTTCACACATATCTCCCCTCGTCTTTTCTCTTCTCACTTTGAAATAGTGACCCCAAGTAATTGATTCCCCAATCTAGGGAGAAAAGCTTCTTGCTATCTACCTTGTCTATAGCTTTCATGATTCTGTACACCTCAATCAAGTCCCCCCCTCAATCTCCAATTTTCTAATGAAATTAATCCTAATCTACTTAACCTCTCTTCATAACTAGCACCCTCCATACCAGGCAACATCCTGGTGAACCTCCTCTGCACCCTCTTCAAAGCATCCACATCCTTTTGGTAATGTAGCGACCAGAACTTTGCGCAATATTCCAAGTGTGGCTGAACCAAGGTCTTATACAACTGCAACATGACCTGCCAACTATTGTACTCCATATCCCATTCAATGCAGAAAGCATGCCGTATACCTTCATGACCAGTTTATTGACCTGCGTTGCCACCTTCAGGGTACGATAGACCTGAACACCCAGATCTCTCCATACATGAATTTATCCCAGGGTGTTTCCATTTACCATATAGTTCCCTCTTGAATTGGATCTTCCAAAATTTGCCTGGATTGAACTCCGTCTGCCATTTCTCCACCCCACTCTCCAATCTATCTATATTCTGCTGTATTTTTCTGACAGTCCCCTTCACTATCTACTACTCCACCAATCTTGGTGTCATCTGCAAACTTGCTAATCAGAATACCTATACCTTCCTCCAAATCATTTATGTATATCACAAGCAACAGTTGTCCCAACACAGATCCCCATGGAATACCACTGGTCAGAGCTGTCCATTTTGAGAAATTCCCTTCAAGTACTATTCTATGTCCCCTGTTTCCCAGCCAGTTCTTTATCCATCTAGCTAGCATATCCTGGACCCATGCGACTTTACTTTCTCTATCAACCTACCATTGGGAACCTTATCAAATGCCTTACTGAAGTCCATGTATATGACATCTACATCCCTTTCCTCAATCAACTTTGTTACTTGCTCAAAGAATTCTATTAAATTGAAAATCACACACCAGGTTATAGTCCAACAGGTTTAATTGGAAGCACTAGCTTTCGGAGCGCCACTCCATCAGGTGGATGTGGAGGACACAATTGTAAGACACAGAATTTATAACAAAAGTTTACAGTGTGATGTAACTGAAATTATACATTGAAAAATACCTTGATTGTTTGTTGAGTCTCACATTTTTTTTTAGATTAGATTACATTACAGTGTGGAAACAGGCCCTCCAGTCCAACAAGTCCACACTGACCCGCCGAAGCGCAACCCACCCATATCCCTACCCCTACATTTACATTTACCCCTTACCTAACACTACAGGCAATTTAGTATGGCCAATTCACCTGACCTGCACATCTTTGGACTGTGGAAGGGAACCGGAGCACCCGGAGGAAACCCATGCAGACACAGGGAGAACGTGCAAACTCCACACAGTCAGTCGCCTGAGGCGGGAATTGAACCCGGGTCTCTGGCGCTGTGAGGCAGCAGTGCTAACCACTGTGCCACCATGCCGCCCACATCTGTTAGAATGACCATGATAGTTTCACTTCTTTCTCATGTAAATCACAAAACCTTTTTTAAAAGTTAGGTTCTCCGGTTAACTGTAACAATTTGTCAGCCAGATAAGATGTTGAAGGTGTTAGGCCCCTGTGTTCCCTGTCTGTGCCATAATGATAAGCCCATTTTCTTCCAAACAGGAATGGATCCTATTCCTCAGTATCTTCCCTACCACTGACGTCAGGCTCACAGGTCTTAGAGTCATAGAGATGTACAGCATGGAAACAGACCCTTCGGTCCAACCCGTCCATGCCGACCAGATATCCCAATACTATCTAGTCCTACCTGCCAGCACCCGGCCCATATCCCTCCAAACCCTTTCTATTCATATACCCATCCAAATGCCTCTTAAATGTTGCAATTGTACCAGCCTCCAACACATCCTCTGGCAGCCCATTCCACACACCTACCACCCTCTGCATGAAAAAGTTACCCCTTAGGTCCTTTTTTTATATCTTTCCCCTCTCACCCTAAACCTATGCCCTCTTGTTCTGGACTCCCTGACTCCAGGGAAAAGACTTTGTCTGTTTACCCTATCCATGCCCCTCATAATTTTGTAAACCTCTATAAGGTCAC
>NC_057710.1:34601331-34637522 GCF_004010195.1 Chiloscyllium plagiosum
ACCTGCAACTCCACTTTCAAGGAGCTATGAACCTGCACTCCAAGTTCTCTTTGTTCAGCAATACTCCCTAGGACCTGACCATTGAGTGTATAAGTCCTGCTGAGATTTGCTTCCCAAAATGCAGGACTTCACATTTATCTGAATTAAACTCCATCTGCCACTTCTCGGCCCATTGACCCATCTGATCAAGATCCTGTTGTAATCTGAGGTAACTCTCTTTGCTGTCCACTGCACCTCCAATTTTGGTGTCATCTGCAAACTTACTAACTGTACCTCTTATGCTCGCATCCAAATCATTTATGTAAATGACAAAGTAGAGGACCCAGCAGCAATCCTTGTGGCACTCCACTGGTCACAGGCCTCCAGTCTGAAAAACAGCCCTCCACCACTGTCCTCTATCTTCTACCTTTTTGAGCCAGTTCTGTAACCACATGGCTCGTTCTCCCTTTATTCCATGAGATCTAACCTTGCTAACCAGTCTACCATGGGGAACCTTGTCGAACCCTTACTGAAGTCCACGTAGATCAAATTTACCCCTCGGCCCTCATCAATCCTCTTTGACTACTTTATTGACTCAATTAAACTCAATCAAGTTGGTGAGACATGAGTTCCCATACACAAACCAGTGTTGACTATTCCTAATCGGTCCTTGCCTTTGTAAATACATGTACATCCTTTCCCTCCAAATTCCCTCAACAACCTGCCCACCACCGATGTCAGGCTCACTGGTCTATAGTTCCCTGGCATGTCTTTACTGCCCTTCTTAAACAGTGGCACCATGTTAGCCAACCTCCTGTCTTCTGGCACATTACCTGTGACTATCGATGATACAAGTATCTCAGCAAGAGGCCCGGCAATCACTTCTTCTCTAGCTTCCCAAAGAGTTCTAGGGTACACCTGATCACGTTCTGGGGATTTATCCACCTTTGTGTTTCAAGACATTCCGCACTTCCTCCTCTGTAACATGGACATTTTGCACAGTGTCACCTTCTATTTCCCTACAGACTATATCTTCCATATCCTTTTCCACAGTAAATACTGATGCAAAATATTTGGTTAGTATCTCCCCCTTTTCTGCGGCTCCACACAAAGGCTGCCTTGCTGATCTTTGAGGGGCCCTATTCTCTCCCTAGTTACCCTTTTGTCCTTAATGTATTTGTAAAAACCCTTTGGATTCTCCTTAACTCTATTTGCCAAAGCTATTTCATGTCCCCTTTTTGCCCTCCTAATTTCCCTCTTAAGTATACTCCTAGTTTATACTCTTCTAAGGATTCAATCGATCTATCCTGTCTATACCTTGCGTATGCTTTCTTTTTTCTTAACCAAATCCTCACTTTCTTTAGTTATCTAACATTCCCTATACCTACCAGCCTTTTCTTTCACCCCAACACGAATATACTTTCTCTGGATTCTCATTATCTCATTTCTAAAGGCTTCCATTTTCCAGCCATCCCTTTACCTGCGAACATCTGCCCCCAATCAGCTTTTGAAAGTTCTTGCCTAATACCGTCAAAATTGGCCTTTCTCCAATTTAGAACTTCAACTTTTAGATCTGGTCTATCCTTATCCATCACTATTTTAAATCTCATGGGACTATGGTCGCTGGCCACAAAGTGCTCCCCCATTGACACCTCAGTCACCTGCCCTGACATATTTCCCTAGAGTAGGTCAAGTTTTGCACCTTCTCTAGTAGGTACGTCCACATACTGAATCAGAAAATTGTCTTATATGCACTTAAGAAATTATCAACTCCATCTAAACCCTTAACACTATGGCAGACCCAGTCTATGTCAGAAAGTTAAAATCCCCTACCATAACCACCCTATTATTCTTACAGATAGCTGAGTTCTCCTTACAAGTTTGTTTCTCAATTTCCCTCTGACTATCACGGGGTCTATAGTCCAATCCCAAAAGGTGATCATCCCTTTCTTATTTCTCAGTTCCACCCAAATAACTTCTCTGGATGTATTTCCAGGAATATCCTCCCTCAGCACAGCTATGATGCTATCCCTTATCAAAAATGCCACTCCCCCTCCCCTCTCGCCTCCCTTTCTATCCTTCCTATAGCATTTGTATCCTGGAACATTAAGCTGCCCATCCTTGAGCCATGTTTCTGTAATTGCTATGATATCTCAGTCCCATGTTCCTAACCATGCCCTGAGTTCATCTGCCTTCCCTGTTAGGCCCCTTGCATTGAAATAAATGCAGTTTTAATTTATTAGTCCTACCTTTTCCCTGCCTGCCCTGACTGTTTGTTTGACTCGTTTCTGTTCTCAACTGTACCAGTCTCAGATTGATCTTTTACCTCACTATCTCCCTGGGTCCCCCCGCCACCTGACTTGTTTAAATCCTCCCGAGCAACTCTAGCAAATCTCCCTGCCTGTATGTTGGTCCCCTTCCAATTTAGATGCAATCCATCCTGGACAGGCCACTTCTATCCCAAAAGAGATTTCCAATGGTCCAAAAATCCCCATACACCAGCTCCTCAGCCATGCATTCATCTGCTCTATCCTCCTATTGCTGCCCTCACGTGCTTGTAGCACCAGGAGTAATCCAGATATTTTTACTCACTAGGACCTCCTTTTTAAATTCCTGCCTAACTCTCTCTAATCTCCCTTCAGAATCTCAACCTTTTCCCTTCCTATGTGGTTGGTTTCCATGTGGGCAATGACCTCTTGCTGGCCACTCTCCCCCTTGAGAACGTTCTGCATCCTCTCTGAGATATGTTTGATCCTGGCACCAGGGAAGCAACACACCATTCTGATTTTTCGCTGCTGGCCACATAAATATTTGTCTGTACCTCGGACTAGAGAGTCCCCTAACACAATTGATCTCCTGGAGCTCGACATACCTCTCATTGCATTAGAGCCAGTCTCTATACCAGAAACCTGGCTGTTCGTGCTACGTTCCCCTGAGAATCCATCACCCCTTACGTTTTCCAAAACAGCATACTTGTTTGAAATGGGTATCGCCACAAAAGGCTCCTGCACTAAGTGCCTACCTCTCTTACCTTTCCGGGAGTTAACCCATCTATGTGACTGTATCTGAGACTTTCCCCCCTTCCTATAACTGCCATCCGTCACATACTGTTGTTGTTGCAAATTCCTCATTGCTTCTGTCTCTCCAACCAATCCATTCGTTCTGATAAGATTCGCAACCAACAGCATTTATTGCAGTAACCCTTAAACTCTCTTTAAACTCCCATATCTGACAAGAAGCGCATATCACTCTACTAAAAGCTATTTTTATTCCTTCACAGTCTACAGAAAATAACAGTCTTATTCCTCTACAAAACACTGCCCCAGGTTAAATTAATAGTTACAGCTTATATTTTAAGTTTAACTAAGAGACATATCTCAAAAAACATAATCAAGAAAGTACCCACTCTACTCACTACTGCAGACTTTCTGTGGGTCCCACTTAAAAACAACGCACTTATCTGATTCTGTGCTGTGAACTTCACCCAAACAGTTTCTCCAAGATCGGTTGTGAACTTCGCTCTGTTAATTTTCCCAGACACACTCAGATGTCCAGCGATACATGAATTCCAACAGCAAAGGCAGTAACTGTGCAGGTTCACTGCTGTCAGTTTCATTCTGTCTCACTGACCTCCCCATGTACTTCCTTTGTCTGTTCTTCTCCCTTTTAAAAGTGCTGCTGTTCTGACTTTTTTTTTCCAAAGTTTCAAAACAATGCAATAGCATATAAAACAATAATTGCACTCCTGGAATTCAAGGTCTATAATTACCTGGATTATCTCTGCTACCCTTAAACAAGGGGACAACATTAGCAATTCTCCAGTCCTCTGGGACCTAACCCATGTTCAGGGGTGCTGCAAATATATGTTAAGGTTCCAGCTATTTCTTTTGTTCTCCTCAATAACCTTTGTTTGATCCCATCCGAACCTGGGGACTTTGCTACCTTAATGCCTTTTTGAATGCCCAACACTTGAGCTTGACCTTGAGTAATCAAACATCTATCCCTAACCTCAACATCTGTCATATCCCTCTCCTCGGTGAATAAAGATGCAAAGTACTCGTTAAGAATCTCACTCCACACATCTCTTTCCTGCTTTGGGATTTTCCTTAACCCTGTTTGCTAAAGATATTTCATGACTTCTTTTAGCCCTTTTAATTCCTCGTTTCAGATTTGGCCCTACATTCCCAATATTCTTCCAAAGCTTTTTCTGTCTTCAGTCACCTAGACCTTATGTACGCATCCTTTTTCTTGCCATTTCTAGCCCTCATTTTCACAAGAACATCTGTCTCCTGGACTCTAATCAACCTATCTTTAAAAGCCTTCCACATATCCCTTCAACAGCTGCTCCCAATCTACATTCCCCAGCACCTGCTGATTTTTGGTATAGTTGGCTTTCCCCCAGTTTAGCACTCTTCCTTTAGGACCACTCTCGTCTTTGCCCATGACCATTCTAAAACTTACGGAATTGTGATCACTATCCCCAAAGTAATCCCCTATTGAAACTTTGACCACCAGGCCAACATTTCCCATTTCCCAACACCAGATCCAGTATGGCATCTTCCCTAGAAGGACTATTTACATACTGCTTTCAAAAACCCTCCTGAATGCTTCTTACAAATTCTGCTCCATTTAGGCCTCTAACACTAAGTGAATCCCAGTCAATGTTGGGAAAATTAAATTCTCCTATCACCCACCACCCTGTTGCTCCTACATCTTTCCATCATCTGTTTACATATTTGTTCTTCTATCTCACATTCGCTGTTGGGAGGCCTGTACTACAGCCCCAACATTGTTACCACACCCTTCCTATTTCTGAGCTGTTCCCACATTGCCTCACTGCTCAAGTCCTCTATAGTGCCTTCCTTCAGCACAACTGTCATAATGCAATTCCTCCACCCCTTTTACCTCGCTCTCTCGCTCTCCTGCCTAAAGTATCAATATCTGGGATATTTAGTTGCCAATCTTGCCCTTCCCTCAACCAAGTCTCAGTAATAGCAATAACATCATACTCCCCCAGTACTGATCCAAGCCCTAAGTTCTTACCTACATTTTTCGCATTTAAAACTAATGCACCTCAGACCACTAGTCTCTTTTCGTTGATCATCTGCTCCCTGCCTACTCTTTTACCCATAGTCACGCTGAAGTTGCAGCGATATCCATAATACTCTGTCTTTCTTCCCTTCATTGGTTGGGAGTGCTGCATGTGTTTGTAGCCCTTTTTAACAGGGTCCTGACGCAGTTTCTCTTGTGTGTTTGGGTGGTGGTTGTAATACAGGTCCTGAATTATAATGGCACCCAACTTCCTGCTCCTCGGATGCTGCCTGACCCGCTGTGTTTTTCCAGCACCACATTCTTGACTCCCTATAACAGCAAACACCCAAACATACATGAGAAGCTCCATTAGGACCCTGTTCAAAAGGGGCACAACGTCTGCCGACCTACAAAGGGAAGATGAGCACCTCGACAGAGTATTTGCCAAGAACTCATCTGCAGATGCTTAACATAGAGACAACATGATGAGGAGAAGCAACGACCTGACTCACTAGCCATGTTTCCTTACATAAAAGGGTCCAGAACTGACCGCCAGACTTCTCTGACCACTGGGATTCATGACAGCCCATAAACCGAAGCCATGTTCAGACAACAACTCACCAGGACAAAAGACCCTATACCCATAATTTACAGGATTCCATGCAAAGACTGCACAAAACTCTATATAGAGCAAACAGGCAGAACTACTAGCAATCCGTGTCCATGAACACCATCTCGCCACTAAACACCACGACCAGCTTTTCCAGTAGCCCTATGCATAGATGACAAGGATCACAAATCCACAAGGACCCAACAAACAACTGGAACCAGCAACCGGAAGCAGCAGAAACAGAACAAAATAAATTCCAGAAGAGACAGTACAGCAGCACCACACAGGAGGCTCCAAAGCACTGAAGATGTCCCGTAGACAGGAGACGAAACATTTGCAAATCAACTTCCCAGCTCAGTGAACATACCCATAACCATGACAACCGGCACCTGAGCTACAAATCTTTACACAAACCTTGATTTATTATGCTTTTTGACACAGTTCTTAAGCTTGTTATCCCAATTTTTTTAAAAAAAGTCATTAAACTTGAAACATCAACTCGGTTTCTCTTTCCACAGAAGCTGCTAGACCTAGTAATTTTCCCTAGCATTTTCTATTTTTATTTCAGATCTGCAGCATTTTGCAGTGATTTACATTTATGCAAGCTTGTTTCCCCATTTTCTACTCCATGCATTAAAGCTCATGATTTTGAATTCAATCGAGTCTGGCTAATGTTATCAACATTTAAAAGGGCTTCATTTAAAATCTTTTTCCTTCAAAAAAAAATACAATCAATTCCTATGATATAAACACTTCTGCTCCGATGTTTTTAAGCCAGTATTGTTCATAATGTACTCCTCTGATCTGGCCTGACCCACTTTTAGACTTTATCCCTCACCTTTTTAAGTATACATTTTCTGAGCTGTAGGGCGCTGCAAGTATGTGTTGACAACAGCATGCTGATGACAATGGGACATTTGGGATCTTGGTGAATCACAGAATCAACTTTAATCAATGGTGTTTAAAGATAGAATCCAGAACACTAGAGAAGCAGATTGGGTAAATGTGATTTAAAGCAAGTAGTGAATGGAGAAGGAACAAAATATTGTATTGAAAGGGAGAAGACAATACAAAGTTAGAGATTTTAAAAATCTGCAAACTGAAGGAATGAAATTACACAATTTGAATGTTTGCCTTTTTAGCACCGCAGGAATGTAAATTTTGCAGTTAAAAAGATAATGTTGTTAAGTACTCCCCTTGACATTCTAGGATAAGTTTCATTGATTGTTAATATGTAATGTGAACTTAAGATGATATTTCCACTTAGACTTTTTTTTTGTTTGGCACCGTTTGAAGGAGTTCTTTTTCATTTTTGCAATTTAATAACAAGCTGGAAATTACTTCTTGCTATTCGAGCCTTGGACGACCGTCTGTGTGGAGTTTCACATTCTCCCTGTCTCCATAGGTTTCCTCTGGGTGCTCCGGTTTCCTCCCACAATCCAAAGATGTGCTGGTTAAGTGAATTGGCCATGCTAAGTTGCCCATAGTGTTCAGGGATATATAGGCTAGGTGCATTAGGCAGGGAAAATGTAGAGTAATAGTGTCGGGGAATGGTTCTGGGTGAGATACTCTTTGGAGGGTCAGTGTGGACTTGTTGGCCCAAATGGCTTGTCCCCACACTGTATGGATTCTATGAAGTGTAAAATCTGAACAATACAAAAATATCCAAATTCTAGCTACATAATTCAAATGTCTTTTGAGCCTGCTTTATAGTATTTCAAAAATTTCAGGTTTTACTGTGTTACCTAAATCAAAGCCATTGCAATCCTTGTAGTGAAGGTACTTCTACAGTGCTGGAGATAGGAAGTTCCAGTATTTTGACCCAACGATGATGATTGAAAATTTTAATTCATCCGAAACAAATGTTGATATTTTTATTATAACCTGGCACTCAACTTAAAAACATAAATTATGACTGGTACCGTTGCTGCAACATCTATGATGCACCGATAATTTATAGTTGGGCAAAAATCCTTAATTTTAAGCAAGTTGCAAGGTAGTTTCTATTTGGGTGTTGGTATATGTACTTTAGAATGGTGTTGCAATTCCTCACCTTTCACTTTAAACGCAGATACCAAGTTGTGCGTGTGGCCTTATTTCAAGTGTTGGTGAATCAGGTACAATCTAAGATGAACTGTTCTGTTTCACACAAATGTCTTTGATAGTAAAAACTTAACTCTGCAGCAAAATATGGGGGAAAGAGGGGAAGCAGAGTTCTGTGGTGGCTAGAAATCTGATACAAATAGACTCTTGGCAAAACGCAGCAATATGAAGAAGTCATATTGCACTCCATGTTAAATCTGTTAATCTCTCCACAGATGCTGTTAGACCAAATATAGTAAAGAGTTGATTTTTGGGAGCAATGGAAAGGAAAGATGAAGCATGTTAAACTTGCCTGTTTTTAAAAAAAAACCTCAATTATTCTAAAGCCTATAAAATGCTAAAGGAAAATATCTTTGCATGAATATCTTGCAGAACTTTGCTGTCATTGCTTTTCTTCTCTTGTAGGTATGTGTATGTGATGGGAATACAGGAAAGGAATGAAAAACTATTCTATAGGGTTCTGCTTGACAACATTGAAGAGTTGTTACCAATTGTTTATACCCCAACAGTAGGCTTAGCCTGTTTACAGTATGGACACATCTTTAGAAGGCCAAAGTAAGTCAAAATCTCACACCCAGCTATTCAACATTGTATAGAGTTTTGTTTTCTGACTTACTTTATCCTTGCATTCAAATATAATCGTCAAGGCTGAAGCCTATTAGCATATAATTTCATCATTGTTAGAGCATTGCTTGTTTACAGTAATTGCAACCGTTTAATTGCAACCAAAGCTTTTGCCATCTTAAAATAATGTACTGTCTGAAATGATATTATGCACACTTGCCCTTTTTGGTAATGGGCTGGCCTGGACAGCCTACAACTTTTTTAGCTGTGTTTTTTTAGCTTGAGTGCAAGAAATGTGTTGGTAGAATTTTTCTGATATGAGAAACCCTGGGGAAGACTTGAGTTTTGTAAGCTGAATTGCTCAGAAAAGAAGTGAAACAGAAAATCTAGCCTTTTAAACCATTTACTGATGTTTTTGGTGTCAGATAGGAAGTACAACCTGCTGAATTGTTTAAAATTTTAAACTTTTTAAGGAAATGACTAAGCATCTTCAAGTGCTGTGGTCTGATTGAAATGTTATGCACATCTTTTTTTTTTAAAGGGCCTTTAAGCTTAAAAACATATGTCAGTAGAAATAAATGGAAATGTTTTTTTTAAGCAGCCAAGTCTTTTCGTGTTCTATTACCTGATTTTTGCTGAATGCTTCTTTCAAGTGGTAAATCGGAATGTTTCATGGAAGGTTTCTGTCTGAGCTTCAAGTAATCTCATACAAATTCTCTGCTCAACTCATCATATGTGCACTATGCGTTTTATGATGCTGCGCTTGTGCAATCTTGCATTCAACGGCATTGGAAGTACTTGGCACTGCTGCCACTTCCAAGTGCTTATGCCTGTAACATCAATTCTCCTGCACCTCGAATGCTGCCTGATATGTTGTACTTTTCCAGCGCTACACTTTTTGACTCTGATCTCCAGCATCTGCAGTCCTCACTTTCCCTTCTATTTTAAAGCCAACTGTGCAGCAGCTCACCTCTGTCAGATACAAATATTGTTTCACAATACATGGGAGTTGTACAGTATGGGAGGGAAACATGGAGAAGTTAATTTGAAGAGCACAAGTGGAAATAGAAGCTCAGTTTTTCAAAAATATTATGATTTTACATTATCACTGATTTGTAACCGAGTTGTAAGAGTCAAGCTGCATAGACCACCATACCAGGTTAGAACTCTGTCCAAGGGAGTGCTTTTTTTGCTGATGCCCAGTCTAATACAACAGCTTGTCAATTTTTCATTGGCACATCACATGTTGGTACGCCCACAAACGGCTTAAAAATGTTGATCTTTATTGAGTGATGGGAAGAGCAATGCAAAAAAAAAAGCTAGGAATAAACAGGGGCTGCTTGCCTTTCAACCAACAGCAAATCTATAGTAACCAAATTATCATGTCACCTAATCCACATCTATTGGAAGCTGGTGTGAATTAAGTCCTGTATCTGGTCCACTATGCTCTGTCATGCAGAAGATTGTTTCTTGTGATTAACATCCTAATCATTTTAGGAAGACTGCTACTACTCTCCCAGCACTTCAGCATCCACCACATCCTCTCTGGCTTCAGTTGTGCAGTGTACATCATGCAACAATAATATGACGCACTTAGTCTGGAGTGTATTTTTTAATTAACAAGTTGTGATCTGGAATGTAGTATCTAAACGGGAGTGGATCTAGATTCAGTAGTAATTTTCAAACAGGACCTGGATAAATACTTTAGATAATAGTTCAAAGAATGTCAAGATAACAACATTAATTGTGAAAATAATTGGATGGAATATAGAGATGTTTTTACAGTACAGTCCATAACTAGGGGCAATTAATGTCATTAATAAATATAAAATAGTAGGAACAAACCTCTCGGTGAATGTGAAACAAACCTATTTTTGATTTCAATAACCTTTTAACATGAATCTTGCTAAGAACATGAAGGAGAAGGATACTTTGAAGCGGTAAGATAGAGTACAGAGGGGATTTATGTGGACACTAGCAACCTGGCCTGTTTCTTTGAGGCAAATGCCATGAAAGAATGGTATGTTTGCCTGTACCTACATTACAGGAAATCTTTGCTCAAATGTCTGGACTACATTGTAGGAAATATTTGCTCAAGATATTGGAGTGACAGAAAAATCTTAAATACTGTGAGGTGTTTTAATGTTAGAACCAGGAATGGACT
Source organism: Chiloscyllium plagiosum (assembly GCF_004010195.1). Classification (NCBI taxonomy): domain Eukaryota; kingdom Metazoa; phylum Chordata; class Chondrichthyes; order Orectolobiformes; family Hemiscylliidae; genus Chiloscyllium; species Chiloscyllium plagiosum. The sequence goes on from NC_057710.1 coordinate 34,611,783, forward strand.
GATATTTTCCTTTTCCCTGATTATTCAGGTGAACATTAAGTCAATTTTGCAAATTTTCATTATCTTTTAAATTTGCAAGTAATACCAATGGAAAGGAAAAATGACATTTTGTGATGGATGTGCTGATTCTTTGGTTGACAAATGGATTTGGATTGGCAAATGTGTTTCCATGGTAGATGTATCAGTTAATGAATGACACTTAACTATGAAGCTTTACTTGCATTTAACTCCAGTTAAGGCATTATCCTCAGAAATGGGCTAGAGGATGTCTGACACCTCGTTTAAATTAAACAGACCGTGTAAGTATGTTCGTCTCTTCCTCCTTTCTGCCTTCATTTATGAAATGTAACTTCCAGCACATGAAAATGGGTTCGACCTTCAACCGACTGACCATTGGTTGTCGGTGTAATTCTTCACATGCTCAGGATAATTTAGTAAATGTTGTTAATTGTGGGATCATATATAATAATATTATATGCCATGTTTCATGTTTTGCAAGTGCAAGCTGAGTAGGTACGGTACTGACCAGGAAGGGAAATGTGATCCATCATTGGTCAGTGTGGCTTACGTATCTGACATCACAGCAGTACTAAAAGACATGAATAATATTGCTCACTCTCATAGTAGGCTGAAGATCTTTTTGACTTAATAAGTGTCCTGTTAGCGATAACCACGATTTGTGTTGCTGCTGGATAGTAGCAATGTGAAATAACTTGATCTTTTGCTCAAACGTTTGAGGTACATTCCAGCATAATTTGTATAGACTAGGCACCTTTTTAGGACTGAAAGTGATAATCTTGGATCTGTGAATGAGGTTGTGTGATACACAATGAGAACATATCTGATAAAACCAACATTATCCCACAGGGTGAGTCTTGTGCATCTTATTGTTCAGTAAGCCTGCATGGTGAACAAATGGCTCAGACTTTCTTTACAAGTTTGCCTATAAAGCCAATTTAGTAGCATTTAAATTTGTAGGAATCCCAATGGTGTATCCTGGTCATAAAAGTAGAGGTTTGGTATCCAGTTCTAAAGAACCCCTGGCCAATTTCTCAACAAGGATATGAAGAAATTAGCTTATTTCACTGTGCCACTTAAAAGATGAATTTGAATGCAGAATAGAACCTATTAAGATTGTAAGACAATTGTTACATATGACTGCAAATTCCAATATAGCAAACATTTCATCACCTACCGGAAATATGTAAAGAGTAGGAGATTGGGTGTAATTCCATCAAAGACATCTCTCATGGTTGCGAACAAATTTATCTGAGGAAACTGTACAAAGTGGGGATACTTTGGCAGCACCTTCAATTTGGGCATATCCAGGGAGAATAAAGTATCTCAGATGTTTGAGCAACATGTGAAACAGTTTCACACTGTTATTACACAGTAGTGTTTAGTACTATCAGGATGCTGCTGTTGAACCAAAAGACATTCTACCTATCTCTCAAATGAGTGACAATGCGATGCTAAGTAAATAGGCTGTATGGCCCAATGATTGGTCATAGCAAACAGCATTTCCTTATCATTGTTCACAGCAAACAAATTACTGAGTATGCAACTAGCTCTACTTGCAAAACTTAGAAAAGTGTTCAACTTTTTGTGGTTCTGTGATTGAACTGTATTTGTGAAATAATGGAGTGTGCAAAGAATTAGGCTGACGACTGTTTGTTAGTAAGGCTTGCAAAATGTTGCACTTCTATTTACTGGAAGCTATATATGTCAGTACATAGTGCCCTGGTCTTTGTAGGCATAACAAATATATGCACAGTGTTTCAAATAAAAAAAAAGGTAACTGCCATTTTCTAGTTCATTTCTCAGGCTAATGCCTTCGCAAATCAGTAAATCGACCTTAATTAAAATTTAAACAAAGCTTGGCAGTTAACTGTCAGCTATCATTAACTGCATTGTCCATTGTAATACTCTGCGAATCGGCGTACAATTGCCAACCAATTTAGCACTGTCCACTCACTCAATATAATTATTGTTTCCCTTTGGCATTTCTTGTAAATTGTTTTGATTGAAAAATAGGTGTCATTTTTCAGCAATATCCAAGTTTGTACTACCAAAACAACTTTGCATCTTTTCAAAAGTAATTTTTGTATGTTCATTTTTCTTTCACATTACCACAGGGGCGTGTTTATTTCCATCATGGACAAAGGTCATGTTAGATCAATTCTTGACAACTGGCCAGATACAAATGTAAAGGTAAATAATAAATATAATATTAAAGTTGCAGATGGTAGTATGTCTGGTGCATTTAATGTTTGAACACTGCAGTAATATTTTTGCCTGATATCTCTTGGGCGTTTATTACTGGAGAGAATCCAAGTTGAGAGAATTAGATATTTCTTTAAATAATAGATGAGGAACTTATATCACTTAGAGCCCTCATTTCCTTCCAAGTTCCCAGTTCTTGAGACTTCTCATGTTCAGCTTAAGAAATGAAGTGCTAACTCAGTCTAACTGATCAGGAATGTTTTGCTGATTCAAATTGTTTTGGAATTGTATAAATGAAGCCAGAAGTATGGGTCTTAGGATGGATAACATTTTTGTTTTGCCCCGCATGATGCAGTCAAATCTGTGTTCTCTGTTTGGAAGGGCTATACTTGAAAGATACACATTAGGTTGGGAGAGAGAATACAGTATTCCTTTGATGTGGACAGAGAATTGAGTCTTTGGTCAGAACAAGGAACAAGTGGCATGGTCGGAAGAAATGGGTTTGTCTTTCCTAACGTTAATCTAGAGGCATAGAAGATTGTCAGAAGTGGGAGTAGGAGTAGATTAGTTGGCACCTTGAGCTTTCTGCATCATTTAATAAGTTTCTAGTTGATCCTTAATCTCAAACTAACTTTGACACCTAATCCTCATTTCATTTGATCCACTAAGAGCACAAAAGTCCGTCAAACTCACCGTAAATATACTTGATGAATGAACATTTATTACTCTGAATAAAGAAATAGATATTTGAAGTCCAGTGGGTGAATTCAGTAATTTTTCCTCGTCTCTGATGTCTTTTCTATTCATTCAGTTCCTCGTACCACTTTGTGCATATTTGACTATCTCACAATATAATTTCCCACCGAGCTTTGTATCATAAGTTTGAATATGTTTGATTCGATGACCCCTCGTCTAGCACTGCTGTTTCACAGCGCCAGAGACCCAGGTTCAGTTCCCGCCTCGGGCAACTACTGTCTGTGTGGAGTTTGCACATTCTCCCAGTGTCTGTGTGGGTTTCCTCCCACAGTCCAAAGATTGGCAGGTTAGGTGAATTGGCCATGCTAAATTGCCCGTAGTGTTAGATGAAGGGGTAAATGTAGGGGAATGGGTCTGGGTGGGTTGCGCTTTGGCGGGTCGGTATGGACTCGTTGGGCCGAAGGGCCTGTTTCCACACTAAGTAATCTAAGTAACATTTGCCTTTTGTCTGTCTTATTCATGATTAAGTTAATAGGTTTTGAAGGGCTAAATTTAAGCAACATCGTAGTGAATTAGAAATCCTTTCTTTTGCATATAACTCAGAACAGTTTAGAACAGGAATAGACCCTTTGGCCCACCATGTCTATGCCAACCATGATGCTGATCTAAACTAACCCTATCTGTCTGCACATGGTCCACATCCCTCTTTTCCCTGTCTATCTAAATACCTCTAAACATCATATCTACCACCTCCCCGGCAGTGTGTTCCAGCCTCTTTTTAAAAAAAACCTTGACCTATACATCTCAAACTTCTCTTCCTTACCGTAAGCCTATTCCCCCTAATATCTGAAGTACAGGAACAGAGATGTCTTGGTGCAATTGAATACAGCCTTGGTGAGAGCATGCCTGGAATATTGTGCGCAGTTTCTTTTCTCTGATAAATGCTCAGGGTAAGTGTATTACAATAATACTTTTCTGCTAATAATTGTTGTGACATTGGATAGCACAATTATAGATTCGGAGCTAGGAAGTTAGAACTTTGTTTGTAAAATTGTAAAAAGGGAGGAAAACATTGCATGGCCCCTTTAAAAGATAGTGTTTTTTCGATACTTGGAGGTAAAGTTTGCAGGAACAGAGAGCGCCTAAACTGAAACATTTGTATCCAAAGACCATACCATTAGCAGGCCAGGCAATTGTTTTTATCAAGACAACAGTCTTTTTAATTTTAGCCAATCAATTTAAACCAGGTGCTTAGATACCAAAAACATATTAAATTTAAATCTGATGAGTTTGACAACATGTGGCCAATCCTATGTAAGGATAATTGTTATGTCATCAAGGGTATAAAGGAAAGGGGCAGTTGGACAAAGACCCCAGAAATAACAGTCCTGAGCTCGAGAGAGAAATTGGCTCTGTCATCTATGTATTAGAGAAAACATTATCGAACAAAATGTGCAAACTCCACACAGTCGCCCGAGGTGGGAATTGAACCCGGGTCTCTGGTGCTGTGAGGCAGCAGTGCTATGACACATATATACTATTGGTGGGGAAAAGCTATAGACAGGATAATAAAGATTCCAAAGATCAAAAGTCAAGACCAGAAGATGGAGAGTTACTTTCTAAATCCATTTTTTTGTTAGCAATGGAGGATGCTGATCATTCTTTGGACCTAGATCTGGCTTGTTTTAGGATTCTTTCTCGATTTTCTATTTTTGCCCAAAAAGAGAGTGAGAGGGAAATGGGTGCATTCTGTAAGCTGCTTGCTGCTGCCATGACATAGTACAGCACACAAACAGACCCTTCATGCCAACCCAGTATCCCAACTCAATCTAGTCCCACCTGGCAGCACCTAGTCTATATCCCTCCAAACCCTTCCTATTCATATACCCATCCAAATGCCTTTTAAATGTTGCAATTGTACTAGCCTCCACCACTTCCTCTGGCAGCTCATTCTGTACGTGTACCACCCTCTGCGTGAAAAAATTGCCCCTTAGGTTTCTTTTATATCTTTTTGCCCTCTCACCCTAAATCCATGCCCTCTAGATCTGGACTCCTCCACCCCAGGAAAAAGACTTTGTCTATTTATCCTATCCATGCCCCTCATTGTTTTACAAACCTCTATAAGGTCACCCCTCAGCCTCTGACACTCCAGGGAAAACCGCCCTAGCCTATTCAACCGCTCCCTATAGCTAAAATCCTCCAACCCTGGCAACATTCTTGTAAATCTTTTCTGAACCCTTTCAAGTTTCACAGCATCTTTCTGACAGGAAGGAGACCAGAATTGCACGCAATATTCCAACAATGGCCGAACCAAAGTCCTGTACAGCTGCAACATAACTTCCCAACTCCGATACTCAATACTCTGATGAATAAAGGAAAGCATACCAAATGCCGCCTTCACTATCCTATCTACTTGCGACTCCACTTTCAAGGAGTTATGAACTTGCACTCCAAGGTCTGTTTGTTCAGCAACACTCCCTAGGACTTTAAAAAGTAGAGCACTGATCCTTGTGGCACTCCACCTCCTTGTGCAGCACCTCCAGTCTGAAAAAACAACCCTCCACCATCACCCTCTACCTTTGAGCCAATTCTGTATCCAAATGGCTAGTTCTCCCTGCATTTTGTGAGATCTAACCTTGCTAATCAGTCTCCCATGGGGAACCTTGTCGAACGCCTTACTGAAGTCCATATAGATAACTGTACCTCTTATACTTACATACAAATCATTTATATAAATGACAAAAAGTAGAGCACTGATCCTTGTGGCACTCCACTGGTCACAGACCTCCAGTCTGGAAAAACAACCCTCCACCATCACACTCTACCTTTGAGCCAATTCTGTATCCAAATGGCTAGTTCTCCCTGCATTTCGTGAGATCCCATGAGGAACCTTGTTGAACGCTTTACTGAAGTCCGTATAAATCACACCTACGGCTTTGCCCTCATCAATCCTCTTTGTTACTTCTTCAAAAAAACTATCAAGTTTGAGAGACATGATTTCCCACTTACAAAGTCATGTTGGCTATCCCTAATCAGTCCTTGCATTTCCAAATAAGTGTACATCCTGTCCCTCAGGATTCCCTCCAACAACTTGCCCACAACCGATGTCAGGCTCACTGGTCAATAGCTCCCTGGCTTGTCCTTACCATCTTTCTTAAATAGTGACACCTCCAGTCTTCCAGCACCTAACCTGTGACTATCGATGATACAACTATCTCAGTAAGAGGCCCATCAATCTTTTCCCTAGCTTCCCACAGAGTTCTAGGGTACATCTGATCACATTCTGGGGCTTTATTCACTTTTATGCGTTTCAAGACATCCAGCATTTACTCTGTATTATGGGCATGTTTCAAGATGTCACATCTATTTTCCTACATTCTATATCTTCCATGTCCTTTTCCACAGCAAAATACCTGTTTACTATCTACCCCATCTCCTGCGACTCCACACAAAGGCTGCCTTGCTGATCTTGGAGGGGGGTCTGTTCTCTCCCTAGTTACCCTTTTATCCTTAATGTATTTATAAAAACCCTTTGGATTCTCCTTAACTCTATTTGCCAAAGCTATCTCATGCCCCCTTTTTGCCCTCCAGATTTCTCTCAAGTATACTCCTGTCTTTATACTCTTCTAAGGATTCACTCAATCTATCCTGTCTATACCCGACATATACTTTCTTCTTCTTCTTAAAACCTCAATTTCTTTAGTCATCCAGTATTCCCTACACCTTTCCTTTCACCCTGACAGGAATATACTTTCGCTTGACTCTCGTTATCTCAATTCTGAAGGCTTCCCATTTTCCAGCTGTCCCCTTTATCTGCGAGCATCTGTGCCCAATCAGCTTTTGAAAGTTCTTGCCTAATACTGTCATAATTAGCCTTCCTCCAATTTAGAACGTCAACATTTAGATCTGGTCTATCCTTTTCCATCACTATTTTAAAATGAATAGAATTATGGTCACTGGCCCCAAAGTGCTCCCCCACTGACAGCTCAGTCACCTGCCCTGCCTTATTTCCCAAGAGTAGGTAAAGTTTTGCACCTTCTGTAGTAGGTACATCCACATACTGACTCAGTAAACTTTCTTGTATACACTTCGCAAATTCCTCTTCATCTAAACCTTTAACACCATGGCAGTCCCAGTCTATGTTTGGAAAGTTAAAATCCCCTACCGTAACCACCCTATTATTGACTGATTTTTTTTTTTCCCCCTCCAGCACTTATTTTTTACTTCAGATCTGCAGTACTTTACTTTTATAAATTTCATTATGTATTCAGGATTATTTAGCAAATGCCATCTAATTTCAGAATTCATGTCAGCTACTGTTGAGTTTTTGCAAACCTAGACATTTATGTACTGAAATCTATGTAAAACCAATTCACTCCATCCTGTTCTTCACAGATTCTGTGATTTGTTAATGTTTTGCACACTCAGGATTATTTAGCATTATGTTATGTTAATGACTGAATTAGTGTTCAAAATCAGGCTTGCAGTGTGATGCATTTGCATGCACTCAAGGTATGTATACTGTACTCGGGGCCCTGTTATTGAAAGAAAGAAATAATATATCCTTAGAGCACCTGTTCCAACAAAGCAATATAGGTTATGACCATTCTCTGGTTCATTTCTCAGGGCAATGTCTTGACTAATCTGTTTGTCTGCTTTAGAGTTTTAGCAAGTCTTGAAATTTGGCAGTCAGTCATGAATTGACAGCTTTTTCACCTCTTCTAATGAGTTCACTTGCTAATAAAGCAGTACTCCTCTCATACAGTAAACTTATGGTATTACTTGTGAGCAGCCCTGATGAATGCAGCACTAACAGCTTCAAGCAAATATGCCCCTCTTTATCAGTTTTCAAATTCCCTAATACCAAGTTACCACTTGTTTGCCATGTTTATTCCCAATAGGGGGAGGCATTGGCCCAGCAGTATTATTGCTAGACAATTAAACCAGAGACCCATGTAATGTCCTGGTGACCTAGGTTCAAATTTCACCATGGCAAATGGTGAAGTTTTGAATTCAAAACAAAAAAAAATCTGGAATTTAGAGTATAATGATGATGATGAAACAATTCTTGAATGTCAGGAAAAATCCACCTGGTATACTGATTTCCTTTACGAAAGGAAACTGCCATCCTTGTCTCATCTGGCCTACACATGACTGCAAGCCCACAGCAATGTGGTTGACTCTTAACTTCCCTCTGGCAATTAGGAATGGGCATTAAATCTGGCCTAGCCAGTTTTATAAAATAATCTTTCCTCTGTTTTCCGAGCTGCCCTTGCTTCTATATAAACCCTTACACCTCAGGAGCTTTTGCTTGTGCAATGACTTTTCATGTGGCACATTATTTAATATCTCTAAATCCAAATATTCTTCCTCCTATAGTTCCTCTCTAATAGTTTTATCCTTGTAATACATTATCAGGCATGATTTGTGTTCCATAAAACCCTATCAAGTATCTTATGATTTTCTACGTGCACTGTTACCAAACCCTTGGAAAAATGGTGATGTCTATTACTCGCAAAAAATTCTGCAATGTCAGTCTTGAGAGCTGAGCAGATGAGTATGTAGAAACTGATTCTAAATGATGCTGCTGAGGTATAGTCAGAAGTTGATGGGATGTGAGGTACGAACAAATTGGTCCTTGAGCATGGTTGGTTGCATGGGTGGCTTACAAAGTAATGCAAAGAGTTTCAAGACATGGGCGATAGAGTTGTAGGATAACTGGGGTGTATGGCGTTAGTAGGCAGTGACCTTTAGAGGGATGGATAACTGAAAGGGAAAGAAAGCATCCCTGAAGGCAAGTAACTATTTCAACATCAGAAATGGAGTTGAAGGAGATGGACAGCAAAGGTTAACTTAATGAGTGCATATGAAAAGACTGAGAAGAGAGATTGTTTCCTGGCTGGGGCAGCTGTGCATGGGTGATTACAGGTTTGCTGGCTAGGGAGAAGTAACATAATGAATAGTCTGTCATTGGTAAGTATGTAAGGGGATTCACTGGTTGTGGAAATATAATAGTAAGTAGAAAGCCAAAGGTGACAACACAGATTAAGTTGTGCTTTGTATGGAATGAGTGATTCTTTTCGGAGGGCAGATGGAGAAGGGGATGGTTTAAAATGGCATGAGGGGAGAGAGAGAGGGGGGAATTTAGGATATGAAAATCTTTCTCAGTCTTGGAAAGCATGGGAACAGTCATTGTCCAAGATGGATTTAAATGTTTGTAGAACAGTTTATAAGTAGGAAGAAATGAGAGGTTTGTGTGTTGGTAGATAGATGGAGCAGGGCTGGAAATTGAAGTCACAAAAGATGAAGAATCAGTACAAAGGCTGACTGGGGAAAAAAATAAGGAAAGATACGGTTTTTTGAGGGCAAACATACAGCTGCTAGGGTTGTAAACAAAAAGGAAATGTAATGCAGCAATGTAAGTTTCTTGGAAACTGAGATTGCCACTGTGTTGCACCTGATGTTGAAGTTGCTGATGTTCAAATTATTGCTCAGCATGGTGTCCTACTCAAAACTGTATATCTGAAAGTGGGAGATAAGGACTATTGAGGTGTTTGTGCTAATACTTTAGTCTTTGCTCTCTTTCATGTTTAAATTTATCTCCAGTTCAATAATCTGTGCTACAGGAAGGAATTATATAATCAGTTTGTTTTGTATCCTTCTGCTGCTCTGCATTCTAGATTTAGAATGCTGCTATATTCTTGTAGAATATTCCAATACTGTTGCCTGCTTTGCATTTGCAAGTTTTACCTATATTTGTAACTAAATGTAGCTCAGGTATACAGAAATATGGGAAGTCAAATTCAGCTCACAATAATTTACCTTAGTTTATTCATAAATGTCAAAGACTTTGATTTGAAGGCATGTAGAAGAGATTCCTTGTACAGGATTGTAACTTGTTTAATTTTATTTCTTATCCTAGGCTGTAGTTGTAACAGATGGAGAACGGATATTGGGACTTGGCGATCTAGGTGTTTATGGGATGGGGATACCAGTTGGAAAGATGTGTCTATATACAACTTGTGCTGGAATTGATCCCCATAGTTGTCTTCCTGTTTGTATTGATGTGGGCACTGACAATGAGGTAACTGTATAAATTAATCTAATTGTACATTATGTATTTGCATAAGATATACTATCTGGACTAAATGACACTTCGCTTGATTTCTCAAAATCAAATTTTAAACAAAGCATTTTATTTAATAATGCTATAAATTTTATTAAACACAGACTTTCAGTCCAAGACATGGGTCCCATGTGCTTCCACGTACTCTTGCTTTGCAAATCTCCATATCCCCTTTCTCAACCCTCCATTATCATAAATTATTCAATTCACCAGAAGGCTAGTTCCAAGATTCAAGTGAGGCCCATCCCAGCAGAATAGCTCCCTTCTATCTGAGTCCTCATCCCACCCTCACCAATCTTCATGTAACCCCTTGATCTTATTTAACCTATGCCAGTTTGCCTGTGGCTCAGATAATAATCAAGGGATAACCTCTGTTTTTTAATTTAGCTCCTAACTGTTTAATATCTTTCAGCAAAGCCTGCTTTCTAGTCTGTCAGCGTCACAGAGTCATAAAGATGTACAGCGTGGAAATAGACCCTTTGGTCCAACTCGTCCACACCAATTTAATATCCTAAATTAATCTAATCCTATTGCCAGCATCTGGCCCATATCCCCTCTAATCCCTTCCTATTCGTGTACTGATCCAGGTGCCTTTTAAATGTTGTAGTTGTACCAGCCACCTCCACTTCCTCTGGCAGCTCATTTTATACACATACCACCTTCTGTGTGAAAAAGTTGCTCCTTAGGTCCCTTTTCTATCTTTCCCCTCTCACCTTAAATCTATGCCCTCTAGTTTTGAAATCCCCTACCCTGGAGAAAAGACCTTGGCTATTCACCATGCCCCCTCATGATTTTATAACTTTCTATAAGGTCAGCCCTCAGCCTCCCAGCCTATTCAGCATGTCCCTATAGCTCAAACCCGCCAACCCTGGCATCGTCCTTGTAAATCTTTTCTGAACCCTTTCAAGTTTCACAACATCCTTCCTATAGCAGAGAGACCAGAACTGAACGCAGTATTTCAAAAGTGGCCTAACTGAGATCCTGTACAGCTGCAACATGACCTCCCAACTCCTATACTCAGTGCACTGACCAATAAATGCAAACATACCAAACACCTCCTTCAGTACCCTGTCTACTTGTGACTTTACTTTCAAGGAACTATGAACCTGTATTCCAAAGTCTTTGTTCAGCAATACTCCCCAGGACCTTACCATTAAATGTACAAGTCCTGCCTTGATTTGCCTTGCTAAAGTGCATCACCTCACATTTATCTCAATTAAACTCCATCTGTCACTTCTCAGCCCAACATCACATCTGATCAATGTTGTTGGTACCAATGTGGAATGAAAACTCCCTCTCCCCTTTTAGAAATTTTCTTTCTCATTTGAAATGTATAGATTGTGTGTATTCTGAAATATGATATTAAATGTCTACCACATCTGCATTTCTATTTGAGCTATCCCTTGGCCTAATTTGCTAGTTTAGTCTTGCTACTCAATTTTCATGCCCCCAATATTGCCCTTATTTAAATTTAAAATGCTAGACTTGGCCCTAGTCTTTTCTCCCTCAAATTGAATGCGCAGTCATTTTACAATAACTGTGACCTAAAGTCAGATTTTACTGCAAGAGTTTTTTTCTGATAAACTCCCATTATCTTTTCCTTACAAGTGATTTTTGGCCATTTTGTTTCTCAACTCCACCCAAACTTGAATCTCCTCTCTATTGTGCCCGTATCCATTAATTAATACTACCCATTATTAAGAGTCATTATTCAACCTTTTATCCTAGCTTTTTGTCCTTCCTAAATGTCCTTCCTTTCAGTATACAGGTCTCAGTAAGTCATCCTGCAACCATGTACCTGTAGCAGCTGTCTGATCTACTTTATTTCAGTTTGCTCCATCAGTTCATCTGATTTAAGAATACGCATGTAGCATTCAAGATTTGACCTTTTTTATTATTTTGAAACTTCTCACCCTGTCTGCTGATTCACTGATTTATACTCTTACCTTTTCCTGTTTACAGTCTGCTTATTGGTTTCCATTTTAGTGACTTACTCACATTCGTTACCTCTACTTTTCCAATAGTTTAGCTCCCACTTTCTTCTGTGTTCCATACACTGGACTTTATATCTACCATACCAGTCATTCGGCCATGCATTGATTTCTACAGTTTTAGTTGCCCTTTGGCAATTTGCATGTTAGTCAGGTAATACTGCAGACACAATTATCTTTGAACTTCTTATTTTGTTGCCTAGCTTCTCATAGTGCCTATGCAGAACATCTTTGCTTATGTTGTCTCATTCATCAACTTCTGACTCCACCTCATCAGCATCATTCACTGGGAATTCCCTCTCCCACCCTGAGCAGAGGTCTCCACCCTTGGCAATTGGCAGATGATACTGTCTCTTGAATGCTCTTCTTGCTATAGAGGGCAGTGTCACTCTTCTCTCATTATACTATCAGTTCTGTGATGTTAATTCTTTTAATTGCTGTTTTGTTACTTTCCAACAATTCTCCACTCCTCACCATCCCCAAAAAACATTATGGTAAAATTCTGAATGGCTATATATCTCTCTATATGGGTGGATCACTTTTTCTTTGTTTTCTATTGTACTCATGCCTCCTTTGCTCATTTTCTTGAGCTCTGTCCTGGCTGAAAGCTGATGAAAGGTGTGACAAAAGGGGAGAGTGAATTCACTTTGTAGAGGCTGTCATTTCTAGTTTTGTTCAGAATGGAAGTAATGCTCATTAGTTTTTTTAATTAAAGCTGCATTATTTAATTGAGTAATTTTGTGCCTTTCCATAAAATATGTGCAATGTGCTCCAGAATACATCTTCCCATTGCTCAAATGTGATATATTTTCCTCTTTGCAGATGCTATTGAAAGATCCTTTTTACATGGGTCTTTACCAGAAGAGAGACCGTTCACAGCATTATGATGAACTTATTGATGAATTTATGGAAGCAATTGTAAACAAGTTAGTAAATCTGCCTTCTGACTGGCTTTTGTGTAGAGACTTAATTTCACAGGGAAAATTATTGTAAAGCATTTGGTCCAGTGATTGGCATTTATGTTAAATGTTATGGTTTTGTTGGAGCCAAACTGGGTTTTGTATTTTGGGTCAGCTAACACTTAATCGAGCTGTGGAGGATACGTGGCACAGTGGTGAGACCTGGGTTTGTTTCTAAACTTGGGCGACTGTGTGAAATTTTTCTCCCTGGGTCTGGGTAGAATACTCTTCAAAGGGTCCATGCAGGTTTGATGGGCTGAATGGCTTTTCGTTTGCAGTGTAGGATTCTACAATTCAAAGAAATGAGAGCTGTAGTCACAAATCTTTAATATTGTCCCACAATTTGTTAATTTCACACTATAATAGAACTGAAAACTTAATTTTATTAAACTTATTTGTAATTTTATTAAAATTATAATACACAAGTGAACACTGAATTATTGCCGAAATGAAAATTGCAGCTTGCTTCTTAGTCAGCTTTCCACACAGGTGCCCATCTCTATTCCATGTAAAATGGAACAATATATACAAGTTCTGAAGAAGGATCACTGGACTTGAAGCATTAACGAGTTTCTCCAATAATTTCTGTGTTTGTTTGTACCATATGCAATTCTTGATTATTAAGGGGGTCAAGGGTTACAGGGAGAAGGCAGGAGAATGGGATTGAGGAACATGTCAGCAATAATTGAATGGTGGGGCAGACCTGATGGGCTGAAACAAACAGAATTTGACCAATATCTTATGGTCTTAATACTGAGTCAGTAAGATCTTAACTTGACGAGGGCAATTAATAGAATTGCTATGATGGCCATTGATTGATGTTCTATGGGAGTTTCCCTTCTTTATCTTCATCAACACCTACTTCACTTTAAAAGGTGATACTTTCTCAAGTAACTAGGTTATACGGATTCAAATATACTGGACAGTAATGCAGATAGTTTGAGTGCAAAGAATATGGGAGATGAAATAAACTATGGAGAAAATTCAGTTCAGTTTAAACTCTGGGTGAACAAGTAGAAAACTACTACTTTAAATAATGAGGTACTTGGAAGTATTCCGAGAGATGGATGTGCATAAATGACAGTTGAGATGCAGGTTTGGCAAACAATTGGGAAAATTAATGGTACCTTTCACTTGCAGTTTTAAGTGGATTGCTGAGATCATTCCTGAAATATCATGACCAGTTCTGGCCTGCTTATCCGAGAAAGGATTGCTTGCCAATGGGAATGCAACTATGTTTCTCTTAACTCAAAGGGTTATGATCCTTTGGCTTTCCCTATTGAGTGGATGCTGTGATTTTGAATGGTGGAAATTGGATAATTAAGTGAAAGAAAAGTTTCTGCAGGGCTTTGGACATGGGTAAGATGGACTTGTTAAACTGCTGTTAAAATTAATTGGCACTGGCACAGGTTAACCTCTTTCTGTAACAGTTCTATGGCTCAGTGATCATCTCAAATAGCCTGCTCCTTTTAATTCTTGAGTTTGTATGAATTATACAGCCTGGGTATTCTGGTATATAGTTTTTTCTTTGTTTCACCATTGGAAGCTAATCTGCTAAGTGAAATTGATATCCAGTTATTGCATGTTTTAGCAGTTTTCAAAGACTATTAATCTACTCCAATAAGATGACATTGATTAGACTGAAGTATAAAAACTACCACGCACTAGTGCCGCTGACCAATCTCTCATGGCGTTGCACCCCTATGGTGATTTCCAAGAACAGTGAAGTTATCAACCTCTTACCCCTCCAAACCTGCCATGCCCAACCCTTCAGCTCATGTTCCTCCAAAAAAGTTTCTTAACTAATAAAACACACACACACACACACACACACACACACACACACACACACACACACACAGTAATGGTTTCTATCTTGGAAAGTTCTTCTTTTTAGTTGTATCGTTGTAGGAGGCTGATGAGGGTTCTAAGCACTTCAGTAAGAAGGGAAAAATTTTTAAGAGCCAATATCTTTGGTTTAAATCTTGTTTGAGTTGTATTAGCAATGATCATTTTTAAAAATTTACATAGGGCTACCAAATATTAAGCAGTTTAACCAAACAAGCTTGTATCATAGAGAGTACAATCGATGCAATCTATTAATTTTCTAATGATACACTGGGTAAACTAAGCTAAAGTTCAGTATCCATCTCCCTTTGACTACCTATCTCTAAAATTTTAATGATCCAACCAGATCCAGAAAAAGAATTGCAATCACTTATCTTAGATGTTTGCTGATCCTTTTATTTCTTAATCTCTCATTTAATACATATCCAGCTGTGTTTCTAAATAGTTATTTTTCTTCCAAGTTTTGTTCCTTTCCATCATGCTTTTTAAATGACCACTCTTTGCACTTTAGTCAGGCTAGTGAGTGTAGATATCATCGTTTAGATGTCTTTTAACCTAGGATTGATACAGACCACTTTGTAGCTGTATGGGAGAATAACAAAGTCAATTTTACTATGTTGTTTACGGAGATATACCAACTCTGCACCAACCAAGGATTGAACTCGATATCTTCAGATAAAACTGAATGTTTTGCAGTTTAATAGATATAAAATAATCTTGAAGTTGTTTTTGCAGCTTTATGCTTTGACTGACAGAATCTAGCTGTCTACAAATGTATTTTTTTTTAATTTAAATGCAGGTATGGTCGCAATACCCTTATTCAATTTGAAGATTTTGGGAATCAAAATGCCTTCAGATTTTTGAGGAAATACCAAAATAAATATTGTACGTTTAATGATGATATTCAAGGTAAGTTCGAGCACGATCCTGACAACTGCAAACTGTTTTTTAATCTTAAAATAGCTAAACTCTCAAACTTCAATGTGTACATAACTGATGAACCATAAACCTACACAAGTGACAAACACGAGATAATGACGTACAGAGGAACCTCAATTATCCAAGCAAGATCCCGATAATTTGTTCAACTGTTATTCAGCATTCAATTATCTGAGCAAAATACTCCCTGTCCATTAATCAAAGTTCTTCTGTAAATGTAAAATGCTGATGAGAAATGTTATATAGAATGTATAGATTACAGGTTTTGGGGTCAGTGTTGGTACAATAAAATGTTAAAATGATGGTACCAAATAATTGAGAATTGAAGGAAAATATTTTGACTAGCATCCCAATGAACTAGTTTTACCCAAGGTATGTTAACATCCCTTGTAGTTGGAAGTATCCTTAACCTTACAGTCTAAGGTTGAATGGTCAGGTTATTTGATAGGGACAGTGATTTTTGTTGGGGACAGTGGCATTCAAAACAAGAGACTAGAGAATAATTCAACAGATTGATAGCTGTAAAAGTATCATGGCGAAGGGCAAGAGCCAAAGATTGTGTACTTGAAAGTATAGATATAATTGACTTGGGAGAGGCTTCCAATAGTAAATGCACAAAGAAGTGGAATTGGAAGAGAACTATAGGTTGCAAGTGGGGAGTGACGACCTAGTGGGAGTCACTGGACTTGTAATCCAGAAACATATTTAATGTTATGTGAAATAGAGTTTGAATCACATGACAGCAGATGGTGAAATTTGAATTCAATAAAAATGATTGTCAATTGTCACAAAAAACCTATCTGGCTCACTAATCTCCTTTTTCAGGAAGGAAAACGGGGGGGCCTAAAAGTGATTCCAGACCCGCAACAATGCGGCTGATTCTCACAGCCTTCTGAAATGGCCTAGTGAGCCTTGCAGTTGTGTTGACTGCTAAAAATGAATGAAACCAGACAGACTACCTGGCATCATCCTCGCCACCAGAAACAACTGCCAAGTCAGCCTGTACAGTTGTTGTCCTAACATCTGGGTGTTAGCACCCAATTTGGCAGAGCTGTCTCTCAGACTAGTCGAGCAGCAGCCCGACAGTCATAATCTCAGAATTCTACCTTACACACAATGTTGCACACAACATCACTGTTCCACTGGGAGGACAAGCACAGTAAAGGTGGTAGCACAGAGGAAGCTGCCCCCTATGTCCTCAACATTGATTCTGGACCTGTGAAAGTCACATGACATCAAACTGAAGAGCTGAGTGTTGTCAGCAGACTTATTGAAATTGACACTGTTTTAGGATAGTGTCTTGGAGTTCAGAAGATTGAAACACAAAATTCTGAAGCATATTGATAAGGTAGATGTGCAAAGGGTGTTTTCTGAGTTTAGATCAGTGTGATGCTGGAAAAGCACAGCAGGTCAGGCAGCATCTGAGGAGTAGGAAAATCTATGTTTTGGGCAAAAGCCTTTCATCAGGAATAGAGCAGCAGAGCAACTCTGGTTTCCAGCACCTGCAGTCCTCACTTTTTCCTAAAGGGTGTTTCCTGTTATTGGATAATCTCGAACTGCTATCACTTTAAAAATCAGTAGTCACTCATTTATAAGAGACTCTGCAAAATATTTTGATGGTCATGAGTCTTTGGAACTCTCTCCATTCACCAATGTTTCAGGCAGAAATCTTCAATGTATTTAAGGCAAAGGTAAATTCTTGTCAAGCAAAGGGTTGAAAGGTCATCAGGTTGTTAAGATCAGTGATTCTGATGGCACTGACTTTGACAGTTGAGCAGTAGTTTGGAGATTCTTGGTTTAGCATTCAGCTGATAAGAGTTTGTTCATATTCTTTCAACAGTTGGCCAGATTGATTCCTTGTTTTCAGTAATCAGAGGAAAACTTTATTCTTTTTTGTCTAAGCACACAGTGATGTATAGTGGAAGCTCTGAGCTGTGACGCTTCATACTGAGTGGAACTGAACCACAAGCTAGTACACTAACGTGACAACAATGTAGCACCCTAGCACACAAGCCAGGTGATTTTTCTTTTTGTTTTTAACCCTGTTTTGTCTTTCTGGAAACAAAACATATCCTCAGCCCAGAATGGCTTTTCAACTCCCATTACGCACAACCTTTAATAAAATCCACAAGAGATCACAGTTCTGTTCTTTCAGTCAAATCTGTACACTTGAACTGCCACTGTCTGAAGTTCCCTTGTTACTTTATGGGTAAGTCTGATTGATTTGATTCCCCTCAAAACATTGTGTAATCCACATAGGAATTTGAGAGAAACACTGAACATACATACAAAAATTTGAAATAGCTGGAAAAAGTCAGCATGCATGGAGAGAAATTGGTGTTAATGTTTCAGGTCCAGTGACCCTTCAGAATGGATCCTGAATTTACATTCTTGGCCATCTATTGAATCCTTTTTTTTTTTAGGTGAAAGATACAAACGTACTTAAATGTTTAATATATCCATATATAATTCATGGTAATGATTAGTTTTCATAACAATCGAATGTTGCAACGAACTAAGGTATCATATGTACCTTTTGGAGAAGCCATTTTGGTAATATGTTAGGCTTGAAACATTTTTTGGAAGAATTCCAAAATTGAAGTCCAAGAAGGATGAACACCACTTTGGGGAAATAACGCAGAGATACATGTGCAGATACTAGAGTCAGTGGATAAAGATTGGAGCTAGAAAAAGCACAGCAGGTCAAGCAGCATCAGAGAAGGGACGTTTCAGGTTGGAACTTCCTGATGAAACACTAATTCCCCTTCTCCTCTGATGCGATGCTGCTTGACCAGCTGTGCTTTCTCCAGCTCCACTCTTTATCCAAAATGGCAACATATGCAACTTTGGAGAGGGAATGAAGGTTATAGATCATTGAAATGCAGAATCCCTACAGTGTGGAAAGAAGTCATTTGGCTCATCGAATCTGCACTGACCCTCTGAAGATCAACCCACAGCCCCACCCCCTGCCCGATCCCTTTAACCCTGCATTTACCATGGCAAACCCACCTTGCCTGCATATTTCTAGACACTAGTAGGCAATTTAGCATGGCCAAACTACTTATTCTGCACATCTTTAGACTGAAGCACTCTGCTTGAACCCTCATAGACATGGAGAAATTGTGTGGGGTTTGCAGCACCCAAAGCACTGGAATGGAAGCCAGGTGCTGGCGCTGTGAAGCTGTTTTGGTAACCATCGTGCCACCATTTTCATGGATGGGAATGGGTGAGAAATGTAGTTTTAGGGAAGAAACGTAATGTCAGGTCTTCAGCTGATCTCCCAAGGGGAGGCGGAGGGTGGGGGTAGTGGTGTGGGTGGTAGTGGAGACAGAGAGGCCAGATGGTTAACAGTAAAGAAGGAGGTCTTTGGTAACTAGGTGTGAAAAATAGATTGGTTAGATCAGTAGAGTCCAACAACACTGAGACAGGCCCTTTGGCCCAAACTGGTCACTGCCGTCCAAAATGTCCACCAATTCTAACACCATTTCCCTGCACTTGGGCTATATGCTTCTAAGCCATTCCTATTTGTCCAAGTGCCTTTTAAATGTTGCTAATATACCTGCTTCAACAGCTTCTACCAGCAGCACCTTCCATATATGTACCACCCTCTGTGTTTTTTAAAAAAAAAATTGCCCCTCAGGTTCCCTTTTATTCTTTCCCCTCTAACCTTAAACCAATGCCCTCTAGTCCACAATTCCCAACCCTGGGAAAAAGACTGAGTGCATTCACTTTATCTATGCCTGTCCTGACCTTATACACTTCTATAAGGTCCCCCCTCAGTCTCATTTGTTCTAAACAAAAAGGTCCTAGTTTGTCCAACCCCTCCCTATAACTCAGACCATTGTGTCCAGGCAACATCCTTATAGATTTATTCTCCACTCGCTCCAGTTTAACATCCTTCCTATAACAAGGTGGACCAAAACTGAACACAATACTCCAAGTATGGCACCACCAATGTCCTTACAACCTCAACATAACTTCCCATTTCAATACTCAGTGCCCTGACTGAAGTCCAGTGTGTCAAAAGCCTCCTTCACTGCCCTGACTACCTGTGTTTCCACTTTGAGAGAACTGTGCACCTGGACTCCAAGGTCCCGCTGTACCAGCCACGCTCCTTAAGGCCCTACCATTCACCATGAAACTCCTATTTTGATTTGACTTTCCAAAATGCAAGACCTCACACTGATCTATATTAAACTCCATTTGCCATCGCTGAAGACGGCCAGACAGGTTAATAATGTGTTTAAGACGGAATATGCAACAATTGCCTTTATCAACGAGGTTATCAGTCATGGTGAAGATTTACAGGAGTAGGACGGTCATGTTGGAGCTGCGCAAAACTATGTTTAAGCCATAGCTGGAGAACTCTGTGCACTATTGATCACGACACAATATGAAAGATGAGATTGCACTGGAGAGGGTGCAGAGGAGATTTTACCATGATGTCTAGGTGGATCTTTTTTGAGATGGAGAGAGGCTGGGTAAACTTGCGTTGTTTCATTAGAGCAGAGAAGAGTAAGGGGACATCTAATTGAAGTATATCAGATTGAGGGGCATGGATAGAAGGAGTAGTTCCCCTGAGTTGGGACAGTAGTGAGTGGACGTTATTTTAAGGTGAAGAGCAGTTGGTTTAGAGAGGGTTTGAGGTTAAACCCTTTTTCACCCAGAGGGTGGTGGGAATCTGGAATGGACTGCTTGGGAGGATAGTGGTGGCAGGAAATCTTGCCACCTTTTAAAATGTGGATGAGAATTTGAAATGTCATAACATTCAAGACTATTGGGTTAGTGTAGCCAGGTCAGCACAAATTCAATAAATATTCTGATAAATTAAGGAATTTCTGGATGGAAAGGCAGACTAGTAATGATGATCCCTAGTACGGAGGGATTGCCTTACGAGCAATGGCTGAACACGTTGAGATTGTGTTGATTGGAGTTTAGAAGAATGAAAAGTGATCTCATTGAAATATAGAGGATTCTTAAGGAACTTGGCAGGATAAATGCTGAGAGAATAGTACCAGAGGGCATAGTCTTTGAATAAAGAGGTGCTAATTTAAGACTGAGATGCGAAAGAAGAAGCTGAGAGTCTTTGGAACTTCTTGCCACAGAGAGCTGTGAGGGCAGAATCCTTCTGTATGATTAAGGCTGAGTAGATTCTTCATCATTTGTCGAATCAAAGGTTTTGGGAAAGGGCAGGTAAGCAGCTGTGAGGAATGCTGGATCAGCCATGATCTTGCTGAATGTCAGGCCAGACTTTGGGGCCAAACGGCTAACTCCTTTTATATCTTATGGTCCTGTAAAGGTTATTTTGAAGGCAGAGTCTAAGGTTATAGAAATTATTTAATTGTGAAGAATGTTGGAACATTAAACAATAAAGTAATATCACAGATGTGATCTTTCCTGATCCCACTGTGGCCAATATGAATTTATTAATGTTTCAAGCTAGACCCTTTGCATCAGATCTTTCTGATAATTTATTTCCTGCTCCTTGGATCAGCAATGCCATTGGACCCTGATTTGGTTATGGCTTCATTACTGAGTTTAGCCAGCCATTCACCCATTCATCCGCAAGCTGAAAAGCTGTTTTGATATCAAAAAGCATCAGTAAACATATTAGAATATGACCGCTAGTACAGCAAAAAGCAGATATGGATTTGCTGATATCATTCACGAATGTGTCTGAGGTTTCCTGCCCAACTGAGTCCTTTGGGATCCTCTATCGTTGGCAGAAGGCAAGAGGGTAGATTTTTGATATGAACAAGATACGGAAAGAGGGTGCAATGTTGGGAAGATTTGGGCCATAAAATCTAAATTCTGTATCATTTTATTTGCAATCACACCTATTTAAACAAAATAAATCTATAATTGATTTTTAATTTAAAGTAACCAGTAGATCCAGTGTTCTTTGAAGCTGATTTTAAACTTGTCTTGCTTTGCTTTATGTAGTCAATGTTTGCCACCTAGTGTTGCTTTTGTAATACACAGGCACAGCAGCAGTAGCACTGGCAGGACTGTTGTCAGCCCAGAGAGTGATTAACAGACCACTTGGGGATCACAAGTTTTTGTTCCTAGGAGCTGGGGAGGTGAGTTTATTTCTTTCCCTTTAACACTGCTTTCAAAAGTGAAGACAATGCAACAAGTTATGTAGGTGAGTGCCCTTGAGGTAACTGAGAGTGAAACAGAATGTCAACTTACCCGTTAGCTGACATCCTTCATCAGTGAAGGATGAGGACACACAGCAAATAAATCTATTTCTGATAGGTTATCTTCATATGGCAGACCTTTTCTGACAACTGAAGGTAAATCCTCGAGAGACAGGCTTTGCCATAAGTGCCACATTTGAAGTTGTCATTATGGGTTGCTATGCTGTTTTCACGAGTTACCTTGGTGATGCATGCTAGGGTGCAAGATGTGTAGTAAAGTAGGAGCATTATTATTTTAACATTAAGGTCTTGTGGTCATTAGATTCAGGAAAGGAGAATCTTTTTAAACTCGCTTTTCAGAGCCTACAGTGAACAGCTGACTTTTTTTCTTAATTCGAAATTCTAAATTCAGAAGTTAAAGACTATACAAGTGGAATAACACTTGTTTCGGCAATGCAATTTGGCTATAACGTCGCTGAAGAATTAGAGAACAGTATTTTCTCGAACGCTTACATCTATTCACAATTCCAGCGTCTGTTAGCGTGCTTTGATCTGTGCATGCATCAATATCCATGCTGTTCTGCGCATGTGTTGATGTCAGAGGTACTGTACAGAGAGCAGCTTTCTTGCAATTTTTAATGTAACATGTTAAATTTATTTTTGTTTTGTTAATAATTATAATTTATACCTTAATTCAGGCTGTGCTATATTTTGTGTTAGACTTCATTTTTGACCAATCGTGAGTATTTGTTTTTTTTTTGTTGGTCTGCCCCTAAACCCATTTTTCCCTTAGGCCCTATTATTTATATTAAGCGAGGTTTCCCTGGAACTTATACACTTAATGGTAAGGTCCTAGGGAGTATTGCCTAACAAAGAGATCTTGGAGTGCAGGTTCATAGCTCCTTGAAAATGGAGTCGCAGGTAGATAGGATAGTGAAGAAGGCGTTTGGTATGCTTTCTTTTATTGGTCAGAATATTGAGTACAGGAGTTGGGAGGTCATGTTGCGGGTCTTTTTCCTGGGTTGGGGGAGTCAGAACTAGAGGGCATAGGTATAGGGTGAGAGGGGAAAGATATAAAAGAGATCTAAGGGGCAACTTTTTCACGCAGAGGGTGGTACGTGTATGGAGTGAGCTATCAGAGGAAGTGGTGGAGGCTGGTACATTTGCAACATTTAAGAGGTACTTGGATGGGTATATGAATAGGAAGGGTTTGGAGGGATATGGGCCGGGTGCTAGCAGGTGGGACTAGATTGGGTTGGGATATCTTTTGGGCATGGATGGGTTGGACCGAAGGGTCTGTTTCCATGCTGTGATCTCTATGACTCTATAGCATTATAGGTGAATTACCTGTATGTGTCTTAGAGGGTTTTTTACATTGCCAATTCTGAATGGGTTTTTTTAAAGCGTTTTTGATTTGGGAAGTCCTATGTGTGGTCAGCTCTGGAGAAGAATTTTTTTCAAGGAATTTATTGAAGAGTCTTTTTTTTATATTCAGTTAATCAGCTGAAAGGTTGACTTTATTTAAGTTTTCTGTTTTGATATATTTTTAATTTCTTCCATTTTAACATTACCTCCAGAAAATAATGGAAGAGTTTATTTCATATATAAAGTGTTATTGTTAGTTCCTTTTTAGGTTTAATGTTATTAGGGACATATTATGAAGTACAGAATGAGACAGCTAGTAGACTTAGAAAAGTTATTGCACAGCAGGATCAATCAAATAGATAGGTAACTGTTGGGAAGGGTGAGAAGGTAGTTCAAAAGTCTCAGATGACTATTTCTGTAACATAGATATCAGTTTTTGGAACTGTTGAAAGGGATAGTCTCTCTGAGGAAAATCAAAGAGGCAGTCAGTTATTGGACACTTGCAATGATTCTGATGTTAGGCAGCATTTGGCAAGATTTAATAGAATTATTGTTATAGTGGACTGTCCTGTAAGGGGCATTGCCAGGAGGCAGTGAGCATAGATTTAAGATGGTGAAAGTGAGTACTGCAGATGCTGGAGATTAGAGTCAAGTGTGCAGTACTGGAAAAGCGCAGCAGGTCAGGCAGCATCAGATGAGCAGGAAAATCAGTGTTTCCAGCAAAAGCCTGTCATCAGGAATGTAGAATCCAGATGGTTTGTTGCTTTCCTGTTATTCAGATTAAGGATGTCTTTAAATGTTTCAAGCATATTGTGAGATTGAGAAGCTCGAAATTATTGTACACATTGGTAAGAATGACATTTTCAGGGAAAAGATTAAAACAGTACAGGGGGAATCTAAGAGGTTAGGTAGAAGATTTTTTAAAAAAAAACCTTAAAAGTAGTAATTTCTGGTTTACTCCCAGAAACTCAAACGAGGGAAGGAACAAAAGGTTAGCGGAAATAAATCAATGGCTGAAGAGCTGGGGTATTGTTCAGGGATTGAGGTTTTTGGATAATTGGAATGTCTTTTGGGATAGAAAAGACCTATTCAAAAAGGATGGGCCTAACCTGAACTGGAAAGGGACCAATATCTTAACAGGAAGGTTTGCTCATTCCAACAAGGGAGACTTTGTTCTGATAGAGAGGGGGAGTGGAGGAATTCTAAGTAGCGCTGCACTGTAAATAGAAGAATTGATGGGGAAGGTTCTGAATGTGAGGAGAGCAAGTTCATTAGAAAAGAAAGACGAGAGAAGTCAAGAGTATGTAGTAACTCCAAAGAACGAAGTTGCATTTATTTCAATGCAAGACTAAGGCTGATGAACTCCAGGCATGTTTAAGAGAATGGGATTGGGACATCATGACTATTACAGAATCTTGGCTGAGAGATGGACGAGACTGGCAGTTTAATGTTCTGGATTTTAGATGCTATTGGAAGGATAGAAAAGGAGGCAAGAAAAGAGAGGGGGATTTTTAATTAAGGAATACATTACTGCTGTAACTAGGAAAGATATTTCTGAAAAAAATAGTCTGTGAAAAGGAGTAGAAATTACAAATAAGAAAGGAAAAATCACTTCGATAGGGCCCCCAATAGTAAGAAGGAAATCTCAGATCTATGTGAATATAAAGTGGGGGATTTAAATTTTCCAAACATTGGGGCTACAATAGTGTTATAGTTTAGATGGTGAAGAATTTGTCAAGTGTACAAGGAAATTTTATTTATCAACAGCAGTGGAGGGATACAGGATAGCCAGAAGGGACCTGAAGAAAGGGATTAGGAGAGCTAAGAGAGGGCATGAAAAATCGTTGGCGGATAGGATCCAGGATAACCCCAAGGCATTTTATGCGTATGTGAGAAACCTGAGAATGACGAGAACGAGGGTAGGTCCGATCAAGGACAGTAGTGGGAGACTGTGTATTGAGTCGGAAGAGATAGGAGAGGTCTTGAACAAGTACTTCTCTTCAGTATTTACGAACGAGAGGGACCGTATTGTAGAAGAGGAGAGTGTGAAATGGACTGGTAAGCTAGAAGAGATACCTGTTAGGAAGGAAGATGTGTTGGACATTTTGAACAACTTGAGGATAGACAAGTCCCCCGGGCCTGACGGGATATATCCTAGGATTATGTGGGAAGAAAGAGAGGAAATTGCAGTACCGTTGGCAATGATCTTCTCGTCTTCACTGGCAACGGGGGTGGTACCAGGGGACTGGAGAGTAGCGAATGTTGTGCCCCTGTTCAAAAAAGGGAATAGGGATAACCCCAGGAATTACAGGCCTGTTAGTCTTACTTCTGTGGTAGGCAAAGTAATGGAAAGGGTACTGAGGGATAGGATTTATGAGTATCTGGAAAGACACTGCTTGATTAGGAACAGCCAGCACGGATTTGTGAAGGGTAGCTCTTGCCTTACAAGTCTT